>NW_027617122.1:0-145993 GCF_964187855.1 Myxine glutinosa
CTTTTCGCACTTGTGTTAGTGTTGAAAAACCACTTTTCGCACTTGTGTTGGTGCAGGAAACCACTTTTGCACTTGTATTAGTGTGGAAAAAACACTTTTTGCACTTGTGATAGTGTTGAAAAACCACTTTTAGCACTTGTGTTAGTGTTGAAAAACCACTTTTCGCACTTGTGTTAGTGTTGAAAAACCACTTTTCGCACTTATGTTGGTGCAGGAAACCACTTTTGCACTTGTATTAGTGTGGAAAAAACACTATTCGCACTTGTGTTAGTGTTGAAAAACCACTTTTCGCACTTGTGTTGGTGCAGGAAACCACTTTTGCACTTGTATTAGTGTGGAAAAAAACACTTTTTGCACTTGTGATAGTGTTGAAAAACTACTTTTCGCCCTTGTGTTGGTGCAGGAAACCACTTTTGCACTTGTATTAGTGTGGAAAAAACACTTTTTGCACTTGTGATAGTGTTGAAAAACCACTTTTCGCACTTGTGTTAGTGTTGAAAAACCACTTTTCGCACTTGTGTTAGTGTTGAAAAACCACTTTTCGCACTTGTGTTGGTGCAGGAAACCACTTTTGCTCTTGTAGTAGTGTGGAAAAACCACTTTTCGCACTTGTGTTAGTGTTGAAAAACCACTTTTCGCACTTGTGTTAGTGTTGAAAAACCACTTTTCGCACTTGTGTTGGTGCAGGAAACCACTTTTGCACTTGTATTAGTGTGGAAAAAACACTTTTTGCACTTGTGATAGTGTTGAAAAACCACTTTTCGCACTTGTGTTAGTGTTGAAAAACCACTTTTCGCACTTGTGTTAGTGTTGAAAAACCACTTTTCGCACTTGTGTTGGTGCAGGAAACCACTTTTGCACTTGTATTAGTGTGGAAAAACCACTTTTCGCACTTGTGATAGTGTTGAAAAACCACTTTTCGCACTTGTGTTAGTGTTGAAAAACCACTTTTCGCACTTGTGTTGGTGCAGGAAACCACTTTTGCACGTGTATTAGTGTGGAAAAACCACTTTTCGCACTTGTGTTAGTGTTGAAAAACCACTTTTCGCACTTGTGTTAGTGTTGAAAAACCACTTTTCGCACTTGTGTTAGTGTTGAAAAACCACTTTTCGCACTTGTGTTGGTGCAGGAAACCACTTTTGCACTTGTATTAGTGTGGAAAAAACACTTTTTGCACTTGTGATAGTGTTGAAAAACCACTTTTCGCACTTGTGTTAGTGTTGAAAAACCACTTTTCGCACTTGTGTTAGTGTTGAAAAACCACTTTTCGCACTTGTGTTGGTGCAGGAAACCACTTTTGCACTTGTATTAGTGTGGAAAAAACACTATTCGCACTTGTGATAGTGTTGAAAAACCACTTTTCGCACTTGTGTTGGTGCAGGAAACCACTTTTGCACTTGTATTAGTGTGGAAAAAACACTTTTTGCACTTGTGATAGTGTTGAAAAACCACTTTTCGCACTTGTGTTAGTGTTGAAAAACCACTTTTCGCACTTGTGTTAGTGTTGAAAAACCACTTTTCGCACTTGTGTTAGTGTTGAAAAACCACTTTTCGCACTTGTGTTAGTGTTGAAAAACCACTTTTCGCACTTGTGTTGGTGCAGGAAACCACTTTTGCACTTGTATTAGTGTGGAAAAAACACTTTTCGCACTTGTGTTAGTGTTGAAAAACCACTTTTCGCACTTGTGTTACTGTTGAAAAACCACTTTTTGCACTTGTGTTAGTGTTGAAAAACCACTTTTCGCACTTGTGTTGGTGCAGGAAACCACTTTTGCACTTGTATTAGTGTGGAAAAATTACTTTTCGCACTTGTGTTAGTGTTGAAAACCACTTTTCGCACTTGTGTTAGTGTTGAAAAACCACTTTTCGCATTTGTGTTGGTGCAGGAAACCACTTTTGCACTTGTATTAGTGTGGAAAAAACACTTTTTTCACTTGTGATAGTGTTGAAAAACCACTTTTCGCACTTGTGTTAGTGTTGAAAAACCACTTTTCGCACTTGTGTTGGTGCAGGAAACCACTTTTGCACGTGTATTAGTGTGGAAAAACCACTTTTCGCACTTGTGTTAGTGTTGAAAAACCCCTTTTCGCACTTGTGTTATTGTTGAAAAACCACTTTTCGCACTTGTGTTAGTGTTGAAAAACCACTTTTCGCACTTGTGTTGGTGCAGGAAACCACTTTTGCACTTGTATTAGTGTGGAAAAAACACTTTTTGCACTTGTGATAGTGTTGAAAAACCACTTTTCGCACTTGTGTTAGTGTTGAAAAACCACTTTTCGCACTTGTGTTAGTGTTGAAAAACCACTTTTCGCACTTATGTTGGTGCAGGAAACTACTTTTGCACTTGTATTAGTGTGGAAAAAACACTATTCGCACTTGTGTTAGTGTTGAAAAACCACTTTTCGCACTTGTGTTGGTGCAGGAAACCACTTTTGCACTTGTATTAGCGTGGAAAAAACACTTTTTTCACTTGTGATAGTGTTGAAAAACCACTTTTCGCACTTGTGTTAGTGTTGAAAAACCACTTTTCGCACTTGTGTTGGTGCAGGAAACCACTTTTGCACGTGTATTAGTGTGGAAAAACCACTTTTCGCACTTGTGTTAGTGTTGAAAAACCCCTTTTCGCACTTGTGTTATTGTTGAAAAACCACTTTTCGCACTTGTGTTAGTGTTGAAAAACCACTTTTCGCACTTGTGTTGGTGCAGGAAACCACTTTTGCACTTGTATTAGTGTGGAAAAAACACTTTTTGCACTTGTGATAGTGTTGAAAAACCACTTTTCGCACTTGTGTTAGTGTTGAAAAACCACTTTTCGCACTTGTGTTAGTGTTGAAAAACCACTTTTCGCACTTATGTTGGTGCAGGAAACTACTTTTGCACTTGTATTAGTGTGGAAAAAACACTATTCGCACTTGTGTTAGTGTTGAAAAACCACTTTTCGCACTTGTGTTGGTGCAGGAAACCACTTTTGCACTTGTATTAGCGTGGAAAAAACACTTTTTGCACTTGTGATAGTGTTGAAAAACCACTTTTCGCACTTGTGTTAGTGTTGAAAAACCACTTTTCGCACTTGTGTTGGTGCAGGAAACCACTTTTGCACTTGTATTAGTGTGGAAAAACCACTTTTCGCACTTGTGATAGTGTTGAAAAACCACTTTTCGCACTTGTGTTAGTGTTGAAAAACCACTTTTCGCACTTGTGTTGGTGCAGGAAACCACTTTTGCATGTGTATTAGTGTGGAAAAACAACTTTTCGCACTTGTGTTAGTGTTGGAAAACCCCTTTTCGCACTTGTGTTAGTGTTGAAAAACCACTTTTCGCACTTGTGTTAGTGTTGAAAAACCACTTTTCGCACTTGTGTTGGTGCAGGAAACCACTTTTGCACTTGTATTAGTGTGGAAAAAACACTTTTTGCACTTGTGATAGTGTTGAAAAACCACTTTTCGCACTTGTGTTAGTGTTGAAAAACCACTTTTCGCACTTGTGTTAGTGTTGAAAAACCACTTTTCGCACTTATGTTGGTGCAGGAAACCACTTTTGCACTTGTATTAGTGTGGAAAAAACACTATTCGCACTTGTGTTAGTGTTGAAAAACCACTTTTCGCACTTGTGTTGGTGCAGGAAACCACTTTTGCACTTGTATTAGTGTGGAAAAAACACTTTTTGCACTTGTGATAGTGTTGAAAAACTACTTTTCGCCCTTGTGTTGGTGCAGGAAACCACTTTTGCACTTGTATTAGTGTGGAAAAAACACTTTTTGCATTTGTGATAGTGTTGAAAAACCACTTTTCGCACTTGTGTTAGTGTTGAAAAACCACTTTTCGCACTTGTGTTAGTGTTGAAAAACCACTTTTCGCACTTGTGTTGGTGCAGGAAACCACTTTTGCTCTTGTAGTAGTGTGGAAAGACCACTTTTCGCACTTGTGTTAGTGTTGAAAAACCACTTTTCGCACTTGTGTTAGTGTTGAAAAACCACTTTTCGCACTTGTGTTGGTGCAGGAAACCACTTTTGCACTTGTATTAGTGTGGAAAAAACACTTTTTGCACTTGTGATAGTGTTGAAAAACCACTTTTCGCACTTGTGTTAGTGTTGAAAAACCACTTTTCGCACTTGTGTTAGTGTTGAAAAACCACTTTTCGCACTTGTGTTGGTGCAGGAAACCACTTTTGCACTTGTATTAGTGTGGAAAAACCACTTTTCGCACTTGTGATAGTGTTGAAAAACCACTTTTCGCACT
Source organism: Myxine glutinosa (assembly GCF_964187855.1). Lineage (NCBI taxonomy): Eukaryota > Metazoa > Chordata > Myxini > Myxiniformes > Myxinidae > Myxine > Myxine glutinosa. The sequence goes on from NW_027617122.1 coordinate 4,238, forward strand.
TGTGTTAGTGTTGAAAAACCACTTTTCGCACTTGTGTTGGTGCAGGAAACCACTTTTGCACGTGTATTAGTGTGGAAAAACCACTTTTCGCACTTGTGTTAGTGTTGAAAAACCACTTTTCGCACTTGTGTTAGTGTTGAAAAACCACTTTTCGCACTTGTGTTAGTGTTGAAAAACCACTTTTCGCACTTGTATTGGTGCAGGAAACCACTTTTGCACTTGTATTAGTGTGGAAAAAACACTTTTTGCACTTGTGATAGTGTTGAAAAACCACTTTTCGCACTTGTGTTAGTGTTGAAAAACCACTTTTCGCACTTGTGTTAGTGTTGAAAAACCACTTTTCGCACTTGTGTTGGTGCAGGAAACCACTTTTGCACTTGTATTAGTGTGGAAAAAACACTATTCGCACTTGTGATAGTGTTGAAAAACCACTTTTCGCACTTGTGTTGGTGCAGGAAACCACTTTTGCACTTGTATTAGTGTGGAAAAAACACTTTTTGCACTTGTGATAGTGTTGAAAAACCACTTTTCGCACTTGTGTTAGTGTTGAAAAACCACTTTTCGCACTTGTGTTAGTGTTGAAAAACCACTTTTCGCACTTGTGTTAGTGTTGAAAAACCACTTTTCGCACTTGTGTTAGTGTTGAAAAACCACTTTTCGCACTTGTGTTACTGTTGAAAAACCACTTTTCGCACTTGTGTTGGTGGAGGAAACCACTTTTGCACTTGTATTAGTGTGGAAAAATTACTTTTCGCACCTGTGTTAGTGTTGAAAAACCACTTTTCGCACTTGTGTTAGTGTTGAAAAACCACTTTTCGCACTTGTGTTGGTGCAGGAAACCACTTTTGCACTTGTATTAGTGTGGAAAAAACACTTTTTGCACTTGTGATAGTGTTGAAAAACCACTTTTCGCACTTGTGTTAGTGTTGAAAAACCACTTTTCGCACTTGTGTTAGTGTTGAAACACCACTTTTCGCACTTGTGTTGGTGCAGGAAACTACTTTTGCACTTGTATTAGTGTGGAAAAACCACTTTTCGCACTTGTGTTAGTGTTGAAAAACCCCTTTTCGCACTTGTGTTAGTGTTGAAAAACCACTTTTCGCACTTGTGTTGGTGCAGGAAACCACTTTTGCACTTGTATTAGTGTGGAAAAAACACTTTTTGCACTTGTGGTAGTGTTGAAAAACCACATTTCGCACTTGTGTTAGTGTTGAAAAACCACTTTTCGCACTTGTGTTGGTGCAGGAAACCACTTTTGCACTTGTATTAGTGTGGAAAAACCACTTTTCGCACTTGTGTTAGTGTTGAAAAACCACTTTTCGCACTTGTATTAGTGTGGAAAAAACACTTTTTGCGCTTGTGATAGTGTTGAAAAACCACTTTTCGCACTTGTGTTAGTGTTGAAAAACCACTTTTCGCACTTGTGTTGGTGCAGGAAACCACTTTTGCACTTGTATTAGTGTGGAAAAACCACTTTTCGCACTAGTGTTAGTGTTGAAAAACCACTTTTCGCACTTGTGTTGGTGCAGGAAACCACTTTTGCACTTGTATTAGTGTGGAAAAACCACTTTTCGCACTTGTGTTGGTGCAGGAAACCACTTTTGCACTTGTATTAGTGTGGAAAAACCACTTTTCGCACTTGTGTTGGTGCAGGAAACCACTTTTCGCACTTTTGTTAGTGTTGAAAAACCACTTTTCGCACTTGTGTTAGTGTTGAAAAACCACTTTTCGCACTTGTGTTGGTGCAGGAAACCACTTTTGCACTTGTATTAGTGTGGAAAAACCACTTTTCGCACTTGTGTTAGTGTTGAAAAACCACTTTTCGCACTTGTGTTAGTGTTGAAAAACCACATTTCGCACTTGCGTTGGTGCAGGAAACCACTTTTGCACTTGTATTAGTGTGGAAAAAACACTTTTTGCACTTGTGATAGTGTTGAAAAACCACTTTTTGCACTTGTGTTAGTGTTGAAAAACCACTTTTCGCACTTGTGTTGGTGCAGGAAACCACTTTTGCACTTGCATTAGTGTGGAAAAACCACTTTTCTCACTTGTGTTAGTGTTGAAAAACCACTTTTTGCACTTGTGTTAGTGTTGAAAAACCACTTTTCGCACTTGTGATAGTGTTGAAAAACCACTTTTCGCACTTGTGTTAGTGTTGAAAAACCACTTTTTGCACTTGTGTTAGTGTTGAAAAACCACTTTTCGCACTTGTGTTGGTGCAGGAAACCACTTTTGCACTTGTATTAGTGTTGAAAAAACACTTTTTGCACTTGTGATAGTGTTGAAAAACCACTTTTCGCACTTGTGTTGGTGCAGGAAACCACTTTTGCACTTGTATTAGCGTGGAAAAAACACTTTTTGCACTTGTGATAGTGTTGAAAAACCACTTTTCGCACTTGTGTTAGTGTTGAAAAACCACTTTTCGCACTTGTGTTGGTGCAGGAAACCACTTTTGCACTTGTATTAGTGTGGAAAAACCACTTTTCGCACTTGTGATAGTGTTGAAAAACCACTTTTCGCACTTGTGTTAGTGTTGAAAAACCACTTTTCGCACTTGTGTTGGTGCAGGAAACCACTTTTGCATGTGTATTAGTGTGGAAAAACCACTTTTCGCACTTGTGTTAGTGTTGAAAAACCCCTTTTCGCACTTGTGTTAGTGTTGAAAAACCACTTTTCGCACTTGTGTTAGTGTTGAAAAACCACTTTTCGCACTTGTGTTGGTGCAGGAAACCACTTTTGCACTTGTATTAGTGTGGAAAAAACACTTTTTGCACTTGTGATAGTGTTGAAAAACCACTTTTCGCACTTGTGTTAGTGTTGAAAAACCACTTTTCGCACTTGTGTTAGTGTTGAAAAACCACTTTTCGCACTTGTGTTGGTGCAGGAAACCACTTTTGCTCTTGTAGTAGTGTGGAAAGACCACTTTTCGCACTTGTGTTAGTGTTGAAAAACCACTTTTCGCACTTGTGTTAGTGTTGAAAAACCACTTTTCGCACTTGTGTTGGTGCAGGAAACCACTTTTGCACTTGTATTAGTGTGGAAAAAACACTTTTTGCACTTGTGATAGTGTTGAAAAACCACTTTTCGCACTTGTGTTAGTGTTGAAAAACCACTTTTCGCACTTGTGTTAGTGTTGAAAAACCACTTTTCGCACTTGTGTTGGTGCAGGAAACCACTTTTGCACTTGTATTAGTGTGGAAAAACCACTTTTCGCACTTGTGATAGTGTTGAAAAACCACTTTTCGCACTTGTGTTAGTGTTGAAAAACCACTTTTCGCACTTGTGTTGGTGCAGGAAACCACTTTTGCACGTGTATTAGTGTGGAAAAACCACTTTTCGCACTTGTGTTAGTGTTGAAAAACCACTTTTCGCACTTGTGTTAGTGTTGAAAAACCACTTTTCGCACTTGTGTTAGTGTTGAAAAACCACTTTTCGCACTTGTATTGGTGCAGGAAACCACTTTTGCACTTGTATTAGTGTGGAAAAAACACTTTTTGCACTTGTGATAGTGTTGAAAAACCACTTTTCGCACTTGTGTTAGTGTTGAAAAACCACTTTTCGCACTTGTGTTAGTGTTGAAAAACCACTTTTCGCACTTGTGTTGGTGCAGGAAACCACTTTTGCACTTGTATTAGTGTGGAAAAAACACTATTCGCACTTGTGATAGTGTTGAAAAACCACTTTTCGCACTTGTGTTGGTGCAGGAAACCACTTTTGCACTTGTATTAGTGTGGAAAAAACACTTTTTGCACTTGTGATAGTGTTGAAAAACCACTTTTCGCACTTGTGTTAGTGTTGAAAAACCACTTTTCGCACTTGTGTTAGTGTTGAAAAACCACTTTTCGCACTTGTGTTAGTGTTGAAAAACCACTTTTCGCACTTGTGTTAGTGTTGAAAAACCACTTTTCGCACTTGTGTTACTGTTGAAAAACCACTTTTCGCACTTGTGTTGGTGCAGGAAACCACTTTTGCACTTGTATTAGTGTGGAAAAATTACTTTTCGCACCTGTGTTAGTGTTGAAAAACCACTTTTCGCACTTGTGTTAGTGTTGAAAAACCACTTTTCGCACTTGTGTTGGTGCAGGAAACCACTTTTGCACTTGTATTAGTGTGGAAAAAACACTTTTTGCACTTGTGATAGTGTTGAAAAACCACTTTTCGCACTTGTGTTAGTGTTGAAAAACCACTTTTCGCACTTGTGTTAGTGTTGAAACACCACTTTTCGCACTTGTGTTGGTGCAGGAAACTACTTTTGCACTTGTATTAGTGTGGAAAAACCACTTTTCGCACTTGTGTTAGTGTTGAAAAACCCCTTTTCGCACTTGTGTTAGTGTTGAAAAACCACTTTTCGCACTTGTGTTGGTGCAGGAAACCACTTTTGCACTTGTATTAGTGTGGAAAAAACACTTTTTGCACTTGTGGTAGTGTTGAAAAACCACATTTCGCACTTGTGTTAGTGTTGAAAAACCACTTTTCGCACTTGTGTTGGTGCAGGAAACCACTTTTGCACTTGTATTAGTGTGGAAAAACCACTTTTCGCACTTGTGTTAGTGTTGAAAAACCACTTTTCGCACTTGTATTAGTGTGGAAAAAACACTTTTTGCGCTTGTGATAGTGTTGAAAAACCACTTTTCGCACTTGTGTTAGTGTTGAAAAACCACTTTTCGCGCTTGTGTTGGTGCAGGAAACCACTTTTGCACTTGTATTAGTGTGGACAAACCACTTTTCGCACTAGTGTTAGTGTTGAAAAACCACTTTTCGCACTTGTGTTGGTGCAGGAAACCACTTTTGCACTTGTATTAGTGTGGAAAAACCACTTTTCGCACTTGTGTTGGTGCAGGAAACCACTTTTGCACTTGCATTAGTGTGGAAAAACCACTTTTCGCACTTGTGTTGGTGCAGGAAACCACTTTTCGCACTTGTGTTAGTGTTGAAAAACCACTTTTCGCACTTGTGTTAGTGTTGAAAAACCACTTTTCGCACTTGTGTTGGTGCAGGAAACCACTTTTGCACTTGTATTAGTGTGGAAAAACCACTTTTCGCACTTGTGTTAGTGTTGAAAAACCACTTTTCGCACTTGTGTTAGTGTTGAAAAACCACATTTCGCACTTGCGTTGGTGCAGGAAACCACTTTTGCACTTGTATTAGTGTGGAAAAAACACTTTTTGCACTTGTGATAGTGTTGAAAAACCACTTTTTGCACTTGTGTTAGTGTTGAAAAACCACTTTTCGCACTTGTGTTGGTGCAGGAAACCACTTTTGCACTTGCATTAGTGTGGAAAAACCACTTTTCTCACTTGTGTTAGTGTTGAAAAACCACTTTTTGCACTTGTGTTAGTGTTGAAAAACCACTTTTCGCACTTGTGATAGTGTTGAAAAACCACTTTTCGCACTTGTGTTAGTGTTGAAAAACCACTTTTTGCACTTGTGTTAGTGTTGAAAAACCACTTTTCGCACTTGTGTTGGTGCAGGAAACCACTTTTGCACTTGTATTAGTGTTGAAAAAACACTTTTTGCACTTGTGATAGTGTTGAAAAACCACTTTTCGCACTTGTGTTAGTGTTGAAAAACCACTTTTCGCACTTGTGTTAGTGTTGAAAAACCACTTTTCGCACTTGTGTTGGTGCAGGAAACCACTTTGCACTTGTATTAGTGTGGAAAAACACTTTTTGCACTTGTGATAGTGTTGAAAAACCACTTTTCGCACTTGTGTTAGTGTTGAAAAACCACTTTTCGCACTTGTGTTGGTGCAGGAAACCACTTTTGCACTTGTATTAGTGTGGAAAAACCACTTTTCGCACTTGTGTTGGTGCAGGAAACCACTTTTGCACTTGTGTTAGTGTTGAAAAACAACTTTTCGCACTTGTGTTAGTGTTGAAAAACCACTTTTCGCACTTGTGTTGGTGCAGGAAACCACTTTTGCACTTGTATTAGTGTGGAAAAACCACTTTTCGCACTTGTGTTAGTGTTGAAAAACCACTTTTCGCACTTGTGTTAGTGTTGAAAAACCACTTTTCGCACTTGTGTTGGTGCAGGAAACCACTTTTGCACTTGTATTAGTGTGGAAAAACCACTTTTCGCACTTGTGTTAGTGTTGAAAAACCACTTTTCGCACTTGTGTTAGTGTTGAAAAACCACATTTCGCACTTGCGTTGGTGCAGGAAACCACTTTTGCACTTTTATTAGTGTGGAAAAAACACTTTTTGCACTTGTGATAGTGTTGAAAAACCACTTTTTGCACTTGTGTTAGTGTTGAAAAACCACTTTTCGCACTTGTGTTGGTGCAGGAAACCACTTTTGCACTTGCATTAGTGTGGAAAAACCACTTTTCTCACTTGTGTTAGTGTTGAAAAACCACTTTTTGCACTTGTGTTAGTGTTGAAAAACCACTTTTCACACTTGTGATAGTGTTGAAAAACCACTTTTCGCACTTGTGTTAGTGTTGAAAAACCACTTTTTGCACTTGTGTTAGTGTTGAAAAACCACTTTTCGCACTTGTGTTGGTGCAGGAAACCACTTTTGCACTTGTATTAGTGTGGAAAAAACACTTTTTGCACTTGTGATAGTGTTGAAAAACCACTTTTCGCACTTGTGTTAGTGTTGAAAAACCACTTTTCGCACTTGTGTTAGTGTTGAAAAACCACTTTTCGCACTTGTGTTGGTGCAGGAAACCACTTTTGCACTTGTATTAGTGTGGAAAAACACTTTTTGCACTTGTGATAGTGTTGAAAAACCACTTTTCGCACTTGTGTTAGTGTTGAAAAACCACTTTTCGCACTTGTGTTAGTGTTGAAAAACCACTTTTCCAACTTGTGATGGTGCAGGAAACTACTTTTGCACTTGTATTAGTGTGGAAAAACCACTTTTCGCACTTGTGTTAGTGTTGAAAAACCCTTTTCGCACTTGTGTTAGTGTTGAAAAACCACTTTTCGCACATGTGTTGGTGCAGGAAACCACTTTTGCACTTGTATTAGTGTGGAAAAAACACTTTTTGCACTTGTGATAGTGTTGAAAAACCACATTTCGCACTTGTGTTAGTGTTGAAAAACCACTTTTCGCACTTGTGTTGGTGCAGGAAACCACTTTTGCACTTGTATTAGTGTGGAAAAACCACTTTTCGCAATTGTGTTAGTGTTGAAAAACCACTTTTCGCACTTGTATTAGTGTGGAAAAAACACTTTTTGCACTTGTGATAGTGTTGAAAAACCACTTTTCGCACTTGTGTTAGTGTTGAAAAACCACTTTTCACACTTGTGTTGGTGCAGGAAACCACTTTTGCACTTGTATTAGTGTGGAAAAACCACTTTTCGCACTAGTGTTAGTGTTGAAAAACCACTTTTCACACTTGTGTTGGTGCAGGAAACCACTTTTGCACTTGTATTAGTGTGGCAAAACCACTTTTCGCACTTGTGTTAGTGTTGAAAAACCACTTTTCGCACCTGTGTTAGTGTTGAAAAACCACTTTTCGCACTTGTGTTGGTGCAGGAAACCACTTTTGCACGTGTATTAGTGTGGAAAAACCACTTTTCGCACTTGTGTTAGTGTTGAAAAACCACTTTTCGCACTTGTGTTAGTGTTGAAAAACCACTTTTCGCACTTGTGTTAGTGTTGAAAAACCACTTTTCGCACTTGTGTTGGTGCAGGAAACCACTTTTGCACTTGTATTAGTGTGGAAAAAACACTTTTTGCACTTGTGATAGTGTTGAAAAACCACTTTTCGCACTTGTGTTAGTGTTGAAAAACCACTTTTCGCACTTGTGTTACTGTTGAAAAACCACTTTTTGCACTTGTGTTAGTGTTGAAAAACCACTTTTCGCACTTGTGTTGGTGCAGGAAACCACTTTTGCACTTGTATTAGTGTGGAAAAATTACTTTTCGCACTTGTGTTAGTGTTGAAAAACCACTTTTCGCACTTGTGTTAATGTTGAAAAACCACTTTTCGCACTTGTGTTGGTGCAGGAAACCACTTTTGCACTTGTATTAGTGTGGAAAAAACACTTTTTGCACTTGTGATAGTGTTGAAAAACCACTTTTCGCACTTGTGTTAGTGTTGAAAAACCACTTTTCGCACTTGTGTTGGTGCAGGAAACCACTTTTGCACGTGTATTAGTGTGGAAAAACCACTTTTCGCACTTGTGTTAGTGTTGAAAAACCCCTTTTCGCACTTGTGTTAGTGTTGAAAAACCACTTTTCGCACTTGTGTTAGTGTTGAAAAACCACTTTTCGCACTTATGTTGGTGCAGGAAACCACTTTTGCACTTGTATTAGTGTGGAAAAAACACTTTTTGCACTTGTGATAGTGTTGAAAAACCACTTTTCGCCCTTGTGTTGGTGCAGGAAACCACTTTTGCACTTGTATTAGTGTGGAAAAAACACTTTTTGCACTTGTGATAGTGTTGAAAAACCACTTTTCGCACTTGTGTTAGTGTTGAAAAACCACTTTTCGCACTTGTGTTAGTGTTGAAAAACCACTTTTCGCACTTGTGTTGGTGCAGGAAACCACTTTTGCACTTGTATTAGTGTGGGAAAACCACTTTTCGCACTTGTGATAGTGTTGAAAAACCACTTTTCGCACTTGTGTTAGTGTTGAAAAACCACTTTTCGCACTTGTGTTGGTGCAGGAAACCACTTTTGCACGTGTATTAGTGTGGAAAAACCACTTTTCGCACTTGTGTTAATGTTGAAAAACCACTTTTCGCACTTGTGTTAGTGTTGAAAAACCACTTTTCGCACTTGTGTTAGTGTTGAAAAACCACTTTTCGCACTTGTGTTGGTGCAGGAAACCACTTTTGCACTTGTGATAGTGTTGAAAAACCACTTTTCGCACTTGTGTTGGTGCAGGAAACCACTTTTGCACTTGTATTGGTGTGGAAAAAACACTTTTCACACTTGTGTTAGTGTTGAAAACCCACTTTTCGCACTTGTGTTAGTGTTGAAAAACCACTTTTCGCACTTGTGTTGGTGCAGGAAACCACTTTTACACTTGTATTAGTGTGGAAAAAACACTTTTTGCACTTGTGATAGTGTTGAAAAACCACTTTACGCACTTGTGTTCGTGTTGAAAAATCACTTTTCGCACTTGTGTTGGTGCAGGAAACCACTTTTGCACTTGTATTAGTGTGGAAAAACCACTTTTCGCACTTGTGATAGTGTTGAAAAATCACTTTTCGCACTTGTGTTAGTGTTGAAAAACCACTTTTCGCACTTGTGTTAGTGTTGAAAAACCACTTTTCGCACTTGTGTTGGTGCAGGAAACCACTTTTGCACTTGTATTAGTGTGGAAAAAACACTTTTTGCACTTGTGATAGTGTTGAAAAACCACTTTTCGCACTTGTGTTAGTGTTGAAAAACCACTTTTCGCACTTGTGTTGGTGCAGGAAACCACTTTTGCACTTGTATTAGTGTGGAAAAACCACTTTTCGCACTTGTGTTAGTGTTGAAAAACCACTTTTCGCACTTGTGTTAGTGTTGAAAAACCACATTTCGCACTTGCGTTGGTGCAGGAAACCACTTTTGCACTTGTATTAGTGTGGAAAAAACACTTTTTGCACTTGTGATAGTGTTGAAAAACCACTTTTTGCACTTGTGTTAGTGTTGAAAAACCACTTTTCGCACTTGTGTTGGTGCAGGAAACCACTTTTGCACTTGCATTAGTGTGGAAAAACCACTTTTCTCACTTGTGTTAGTGTTGAAAAACCACTTTTTGCACTTGTGTTAGTGTTGAAAAACCACTTTTCGCACTTGTGATAGTGTTGAAAAACCACTTTTCGCACTTGTGTTAGTGTTGAAAAACCACTTTTTGCACTTGTGTTAGTGTTGAAAAACCACTTTTCGCACTTGTGTTGGTGCAGGAAACCACTTTTGCACTTGTATTAGTGTTGAAAAAACACTTTTTGCACTTGTGATAGTGTTGAAAAACCACTTTTCGCACTTGTGTTAGTGTTGAAAAACCACTTTTCGCACTTGTGTTAGTGTTGAAAAACCACTTTTCGCACTTGTGTTGGTGCAGGAAACCACTTTTGCACTTGTATTAGTGTGGAAAAACACTTTTTGCACTTGTGATAGTGTTGAAAAACCACTTTTCGCACTTGTGTTAGTGTTGAAAAACCACTTTTCGCACTTGTGTTGGTGCAGGAAACCACTTTTGCACTTGTATTAGTGTGGAAAAACCACTTTTCGCACTTGTGTTGGTGCAGGAAACCACTTTTGCACTTGTGTTAGTGTTGAAAAACAACTTTTCGCACTTGTGTTAGTGTTGAAAAACCACTTTTCGCACTTGTGTTGGTGCAGGAAACCACTTTTGCACTTGTATTAGTGTGGAAAAACCACTTTTCGCACTTGTGTTAGTGTTGAAAAACCACTTTTCGCACTTGTGTTAGTGTTGAAAAACCACTTTTCGCACTTGTGTTGGTGCAGGAAACCACTTTTGCACTTGTATTAGTGTGGAAAAACCACTTTTCGCACTTGTGTTAGTGTTGAAAAACCACTTTTCGCACTTGTGTTAGTGTTGAAAAACCACATTTCGCACTTGCGTTGGTGCAGGAAACCACTTTTGCACTTGTATTAGTGTGGAAAAAACACTTTTTGCACTTGTGATAGTGTTGAAAAACCACTTTTTGCACTTGTGTTAGTGTTGAAAAACCACTTTTCGCACTTGTGTTGGTGCAGGAAACCACTTTTGCACTTGCATTAGTGTGGAAAAACCACTTTTCTCACTTGTGTTAGTGTTGAAAAACCACTTTTTGCACTTGTGTTAGTGTTGAAAAACCACTTTTCGCACTTGTGATAGTGTTGAAAAACCACTTTTCGCACTTGTGTTAGTGTTGAAAAACCACTTTTTGCACTTGTGTTAGTGTTGAAAAACCACTTTTCGCACTTGTGTTGGTGCAGGAAACCACTTTTGCACTTGTATTAGTGTGGAAAAAACACTTTTTGCACTTGTGATAGTGTTGAAAAACCACTTTTCGCACTTGTGTTAGTGTTGAAAAACCACTTTTCGCACTTGTGTTAGTGTTGAAAAACCACTTTTCGCACTTGTGTTGGTGCAGGAAACCACTTTTGCACTTGTATTAGTGTGGAAAAACACTTTTTGCACTTGTGATAGTGTTGAAAAACCACTTTTCGCACTTGTGTTAGTGTTGAAAAACCACTTTTCGCACTTGTGTTAGTGTTGAAAAACCACTTTTCCAACTTGTGATGGTGCAGGAAACTACTTTTGCACTTGTATTAGTGTGGAAAAACCACTTTTCGCACTTGTGTTAGTGTTGAAAAACCCTTTTCGCACTTGTGTTAGTGTTGAAAAACCACTTTTCGCACATGTGTTGGTGCAGGAAACCACTTTTGCACTTGTATTAGTGTGGAAAAAACACTTTTTGCACTTGTGATAGTGTTGAAAAACCACATTTCGCACTTGTGTTAGTGTTGAAAAACCACTTTTCGCACTTGTGTTGGTGCAGGAAACCACTTTTGCACTTGTATTAGTGTGGAAAAACCACTTTTCGCAATTGTGTTAGTGTTGAAAAACCACTTTTCGCACTTGTATTAGTGTGGAAAAAACACTTTTTGCACTTGTGATAGTGTTGAAAAACCACTTTTCGCACTTGTGTTAGTGTTGAAAAACCACTTTTCACACTTGTGTTGGTGCAGGAAACCACTTTTGCACTTGTATTAGTGTGGAAAAACCACTTTTCGCACTAGTGTTAGTGTTGAAAAACCACTTTTCACACTTGTGTTGGTGCAGGAAACCACTTTTGCACTTGTATTAGTGTGGAAAAACCACTTTTCGCACTTGTGTTAGTGTTGAAAAACCACTTTTCGCACCTGTGTTAGTGTTGAAAAACCACTTTTCGCACTTGTGTTGGTGCAGGAAACCACTTTTGCACGTGTATTAGTGTGGAAAAACCACTTTTCGCACTTGTGTTAGTGTTGAAAAACCACTTTTCGCACTTGTGTTAGTGTTGAAAAACCACTTTTCGCACTTGTGTTAGTGTTGAAAAACCACTTTTCGCACTTGTGTTGGTGCAGGAAACCACTTTTGCACTTGTATTAGTGTGGAAAAAACACTTTTTGCACTTGTGATAGTGTTGAAAAACCACTTTTCGCACTTGTGTTAGTGTTGAAAAACCACTTTTCGCACTTGTGTTACTGTTGAAAAACCACTTTTTGCACTTGTGTTAGTGTTGAAAAACCACTTTTCGCACTTGTGTTGGTGCAGGAAACCACTTTTGCACTTGTATTAGTGTGGAAAAATTACTTTTCGCACTTGTGTTAGTGTTGAAAAACCACTTTTCGCACTTGTGTTAGTGTTGAAAAACCACTTTTCGCACTTGTGTTGGTGCAGGAAACCACTTTTGCACTTGTATTAGTGTGGAAAAAACACTTTTTGCACTTGTGATAGTGTTGAAAAACCACTTTTCGCACTTGTGTTAGTGTTGAAAAACCACTTTTCGCACTTGTGTTGGTGCAGGAAACCACTTTTGCACGTGTATTAGTGTGGAAAAACCACTTTTCGCACTTGTGTTAGTGTTGAAAAACCCCTTTTCGCACTTGTGTTAGTGTTGAAAAACCACTTTTCGCACTTGTGTTAGTGTTGAAAAACCACTTTTCGCACTTGTGTTAGTGTTGAAAAACCACTTTTCCAACTTGTGATGGTGCAGGAAACTACTTTTGCACTTGTATTAGTGTGGAAAAACCACTTTTCGCACTTGTGTTAGTGTTGAAAAACCCTTTTCGCACTTGTGTTAGTGTTGAAAAACCACTTTTCGCACATGTGTTGGTGCAGGAAACCACTTTTGCACTTGTATTAGTGTGGAAAAAACACTTTTTGCACTTGTGATAGTGTTGAAAAACCACATTTCGCACTTGTGTTAGTGTTGAAAAACCACTTTTCGCACTTGTGTTGGTGCAGGAAACCACTTTTGCACTTGTATTAGTGTGGAAAAACCACTTTTCGCAATTGTGTTAGTGTTGAAAAACCACTTTTCGCACTTGTATTAGTGTGGAAAAAACACTTTTTGCACTTGTGATAGTGTTGAAAAACCACTTTTCGCACTTGTGTTAGTGTTGAAAAACCACTTTTCACACTTGTGTTGGTGCAGGAAACCACTTTTGCACTTGTATTAGTGTGGAAAAACCACTTTTCGCACTAGTGTTAGTGTTGAAAAACCACTTTTCACACTTGTGTTGGTGCAGGAAACCACTTTTGCACTTGTATTAGTGTGGAAAAACCACTTTTCGCACTTGTGTTAGTGTTGAAAAACCACTTTTCGCACCTGTGTTAGTGTTGAAAAACCACTTTTCGCACTTGTGTTGGTGCAGGAAACCACTTTTGCACTTGTATTAGTGTGGAAAAACCACTTTTCGCACTTGTGATAGTGTTGAAAAATCACTTTTCGCACTTGTGTTAGTGTTGAAAAACCACTTTTCGCACTTGTGTTAGTGTTGAAAAACCACTTTTCGCACTTGTGTTGGTGCAGGAAACCACTTTTGCACTTGTATTAGTGTGGAAAAAACACTTTTTGCACTTGTGATAGTGTTGAAAAACCACTTTTCGCACTTGTGTTAGTGTTGAAAAACCACTTTTCGCACTTGTGTTGGTGCAGGAAACCACTTTTGCACTTGTATTAGTGTGGAAAAACCACTTTTCGCACTTGTGTTAGTGTTGAAAAACCACTTTTCGCACATGTGTTAGTGTTGAAAAACCACATTTCGCACTTGCGTTGGTGCAGGAAACCACTTTTGCACTTGTATTAGTGTGGAAAAAACACTTTTTGCACTTGTGATAGTGTTGAAAAACCACTTTTTGCACTTGTGTTAGTGTTGAAAAACCACTTTTCGCACTTGTGTTGGTGCAGGAAACCACTTTTGCACTTGCATTAGTGTGGAAAAACCACTTTTCTCACTTGTGTTAGTGTTGAAAAACCACTTTTTGCACTTGTGTTAGTGTTGAAAAACCACTTTTCGCACTTGTGATAGTGTTGAAAAACCACTTTTCGCACATGTGTTAGTGTTGAAAAACCACTTTTTGCACTTGTGTTAGTGTTGAAAAACCACTTTTCGCACTTGTGTTGGTGCAGGAAACCACTTTTGCACTTGTATTAGTGTTGAAAAAACACTTTTTGCACTTGTGATAGTGTTGAAAAACCACTTTTCGCACTTGTGTTAGTGTTGAAAAACCACTTTTCGCACTTGTGTTAGTGTTGAAAAACCACTTTTCGCACTTGTGTTGGTGCAGGAAACCACTTTTGCACTTGTATTAGTGTGGAAAAACACTTTTTGCACTTGTGATAGTGTTGAAAAACCACTTTTCGCACTTGTGTTAGTGTTGAAAAACCACTTTTCGCACTTGTGTTGGTGCAGGAAACCACTTTTGCACTTGTATTAGTGTGGAAAAACCACTTTTCGCACTTGTGTTGGTGCAGGAAACCACTTTTGCACTTGTGTTAGTGTTGAAAAACAACTTTTCGCACTTATGTTAGTGTTGAAAAACCACTTTTCGCACTTGTGTTGGTGCAGGAAACCACTTTTGCACTTGTATTAGTGTGGAAAAACCACTTTTCGCACTTGTGTTAGTGTTGAAAAACCACTTTTCGCACTTGTGTTAGTGTTGAAAAACCACTTTTCGCACTTGTGTTGGTGCAGGAAACCACTTTTGCACTTGTATTAGTGTGGAAAAACCACTTTTCGCACTTGTGTTAGTGTTGAAAAACCACTTTTCGCACTTGTGTTAGTGTTGAAAAACCACATTTCGCACTTGCGTTGGTGCAGGAAACCACTTTTGCACTTGTATTAGTGTGGAAAAAACACTTTTTGCACTTGTGATAGTGTTGAAAAACCACTTTTTGCACTTGTGTTAGTGTTGAAAAACCACTTTTCGCACTTGTGTTGGTGCAGGAAACCACTTTTGCACTTGCATTAGTGTGGAAAAACCACTTTTCTCACTTGTGTTAGTGTTGAAAAACCACTTTTTGCACTTGTGTTAGTGTTGAAAAACCACTTTTCGCACTTGTGATAGTGTTGAAAAACCACTTTTCGCACTTGTGTTAGTGTTGAAAAAACCACTTTTTGCACTTGTGTTAGTGTTGAAAAACCACTTTTCGCACTTGTGTTGGTGCAGGAAACCACTTTTGCACTTGTATTAGTGTGGAAAAAACACTTTTTGCACTTGTGATAGTGTTGAAAAAACCACTTTTCGCACTTGTGTTAGTGTTGAAAAACCACTTTTCGCACTTGTGTTAGTGTTGAAAAACCACTTTTCGCACTTGTGTTGGTGCAGGAAACCACTTTTGCACTTGTATTAGTGTGGAAAAACACTTTTTGCACTTGTGATAGTGTTGAAAAACCACTTTTCGCACTTGTGTTAGTGTTGAAAAACCACTTTTCGCACTTGTGTTAGTGTTGAAAAACCACTTTTCCAACTTGTGATGGTGCAGGAAACTACTTTTGCACTTGTATTAGTGTGGAAAAACCACTTTTCGCACTTGTGTTAGTGTTGAAAAACCCTTTTCGCACTTGTGTTAGTGTTGAAAAACCACTTTTCGCACATGTGTTGGTGCAGGAAACCACTTTTGCACTTGTATTAGTGTGGAAAAAACACTTTTTGCACTTGTGATAGTGTTGAAAAACCACATTTCGCACTTGTGTTAGTGTTGAAAAACCACTTTTCGCACTTGTGTTGGTGCAGGAAACCACTTTTGCACTTGTATTAGTGTGGAAAAACCACTTTTCGCAATTGTGTTAGTGTTGAAAAACCACTTTTCACACTTGTGTTGGTGCAGGAAACCACTTTTGCACTTGTATTAGTGTGGAAAAACCACTTTTCGCACTTGTGTTAGTGTTGAAAAACCACTTTTCGCACCTGTGTTAGTGTTGAAAAACCACTTTTCGCACTTGTGTTGGTGCAGGAAACCACTTTTGCACTTGTATTAGTGTGGAAAAACCACTTTTCGCACTTGTGATAGTGTTGAAAAATCACTTTTCGCACTTGTGTTAGTGTTGAAAAACCACTTTTCGCACTTGTGTTAGTGTTGAAAAACCACTTTTCGCACTTGTGTTGGTGCAGGAAACCACTTTTGCACTTGTATTAGTGTGGAAAAAACACTTTTTGCACTTGTGATAGTGTTGAAAAACCACTTTTCGCACTTGTGTTAGTGTTGAAAAACCACTTTTCGCACTTGTGTTGGTGCAGGAAACCACTTTTGCACTTGTATTAGTGTGGAAAAACCACTTTTCGCACTTGTGTTAGTGTTGAAAAACCACTTTTCGCACATGTGTTAGTGTTGAAAAACCACATTTCGCACTTGCGTTGGTGCAGGAAACCACTTTTGCACTTGTATTAGTGTGGAAAAAACACTTTTTGCACTTGTGATAGTGTTGAAAAACCACTTTTTGCACTTGTGTTAGTGTTGAAAAACCACTTTTCGCACTTGTGTTGGTGCAGGAAACCACTTTTGCACTTGCATTAGTGTGGAAAAACCACTTTTCTCACTTGTGTTAGTGTTGAAAAACCACTTTTTGCACTTGTGTTAGTGTTGAAAAACCACTTTTCGCACTTGTGATAGTGTTGAAAAACCACTTTTCGCACATGTGTTAGTGTTGAAAAACCACTTTTTGCACTTGTGTTAGTGTTGAAAAACCACTTTTCGCACTTGTGTTGGTGCAGGAAACCACTTTTGCACTTGTATTAGTGTTGAAAAAACACTTTTTGCACTTGTGATAGTGTTGAAAAACCACTTTTCGCACTTGTGTTAGTGTTGAAAAACCACTTTTCGCACTTGTGTTAGTGTTGAAAAACCACTTTTCGCACTTGTGTTGGTGCAGGAAACCACTTTTGCACTTGTATTAGTGTGGAAAAACACTTTTTGCACTTGTGATAGTGTTGAAAAACCACTTTTCGCACTTGTGTTAGTGTTGAAAAACCACTTTTCGCACTTGTGTTGGTGCAGGAAACCACTTTTGCACTTGTATTAGTGTGGAAAAACCACTTTTCGCACTTGTGTTGGTGCAGGAAACCACTTTTGCACTTGTGTTAGTGTTGAAAAACAACTTTTCGCACTTATGTTAGTGTTGAAAAACCACTTTTCGCACTTGTGTTGGTGCAGGAAACCACTTTTGCACTTGTATTAGTGTGGAAAAACCACTTTTCGCACTTGTGTTAGTGTTGAAAAACCACTTTTCGCACTTGTGTTAGTGTTGAAAAACCACTTTTCGCACTTGTGTTGGTGCAGGAAACCACTTTTGCACTTGTATTAGTGTGGAAAAACCACTTTTCGCACTTGTGTTAGTGTTGAAAAACCACTTTTCGCACTTGTGTTAGTGTTGAAAAACCACATTTCGCACTTGCGTTGGTGCAGGAAACCACTTTTGCACTTGTATTAGTGTGGAAAAAACACTTTTTGCACTTGTGATAGTGTTGAAAAACCACTTTTTGCACTTGTGTTAGTGTTGAAAAACCACTTTTCGCACTTGTGTTGGTGCAGGAAACCACTTTTGCACTTGCATTAGTGTGGAAAAACCACTTTTCTCACTTGTGTTAGTGTTGAAAAACCACTTTTTGCACTTGTGTTAGTGTTGAAAAACCACTTTTCGCACTTGTGATAGTGTTGAAAAACCACTTTTCGCACTTGTGTTAGTGTTGAAAAACCACTTTTTGCACTTGTGTTAGTGTTGAAAAACCACTTTTCGCACTTGTGTTGGTGCAGGAAACCACTTTTGCACTTGTATTAGTGTGGAAAAAACACTTTTTGCACTTGTGATAGTGTTGAAAAACCACTTTTCGCACTTGTGTTAGTGTTGAAAAACCACTTTTCGCACTTGTGTTAGTGTTGAAAAACCACTTTTCGCACTTGTGTTGGTGCAGGAAACCACTTTTGCACTTGTATTAGTGTGGAAAAACACTTTTTGCACTTGTGATAGTGTTGAAAAACCACTTTTCGCACTTGTGTTAGTGTTGAAAAACCACTTTTCGCACTTGTGTTAGTGTTGAAAAACCACTTTTCCAACTTGTGATGGTGCAGGAAACTACTTTTGCACTTGTATTAGTGTGGAAAAACCACTTTTCGCACTTGTGTTAGTGTTGAAAAACCCTTTTCGCACTTGTGTTAGTGTTGAAAAACCACTTTTCGCACATGTGTTGGTGCAGGAAACCACTTTTGCACTTGTATTAGTGTGGAAAAAACACTTTTTGCACTTGTGATAGTGTTGAAAAACCACATTTCGCACTTGTGTTAGTGTTGAAAAACCACTTTTCGCACTTGTGTTGGTGCAGGAAACCACTTTTGCACTTGTATTAGTGTGGAAAAACCACTTTTCGCAATTGTGTTAGTGTTGAAAAACCACTTTTCGCACTTGTATTAGTGTGGAAAAAACACTTTTTGCACTTGTGATAGTGTTGAAAAACCACTTTTCGCACTTGTGTTAGTGTTGAAAAACCACTTTTCACACTTGTGTTGGTGCAGGAAACCACTTTTGCACTTGTATTAGTGTGGAAAAACCACTTTTCGCACTAGTGTTAGTGTTGAAAAACCACTTTTCACACTTGTGTTGGTGCAGGAAACCACTTTTGCACTTGTATTAGTGTGGAAAAACCACTTTTCGCACTTGTGTTAGTGTTGAAAAACCACTTTTCGCACCTGTGTTAGTGTTGAAAAACCACTTTTCGCACTTGTGTTGGTGCAGGAAACCACTTTTGCACGTGTATTAGTGTGGAAAAACCACTTTTCGCACTTGTGTTAGTGTTGAAAAACCACTTTTCGCACTTGTGTTAGTGTTGAAAAACCACTTTTCGCACTTGTGTTAGTGTTGAAAAACCACTTTTCGCACTTGTGTTGGTGCAGGAAACCACTTTTGCACTTGTATTAGTGTGGAAAAAACACTTTTTGCACTTGTGATAGTGTTGAAAAACCACTTTTCGCACTTGTGTTAGTGTTGAAAAACCACTTTTCGCACTTGTGTTACTGTTGAAAAACCACTTTTTGCACTTGTGTTAGTGTTGAAAAACCACTTTTCGCACTTGTGTTGGTGCAGGAAACCACTTTTGCACTTGTATTAGTGTGGAAAAATTACTTTTCGCACTTGTGTTAGTGTTGAAAAACCACTTTTCGCACTTGTGTTAGTGTTGAAAAACCACTTTTCGCACTTGTGTTGGTGCAGGAAACCACTTTTGCACTTGTATTAGTGTGGAAAAAACACTTTTTGCACTTGTGATAGTGTTGAAAAACCACTTTTCGCACTTGTGTTAGTGTTGAAAAACCACTTTTCGCACTTGTGTTGGTGCAGGAAACCACTTTTGCACGTGTATTAGTGTGGAAAAACCACTTTTCGCACTTGTGTTAGTGTTGAAAAACCCCTTTTCGCACTTGTGTTAGTGTTGAAAAACCACTTTTCGCACTTGTGTTAGTGTTGAAAAACCACTTTTCGCACTTGTGTTAGTGTTGAAAAACCACTTTTCCAACTTGTGATGGTGCAGGAAACTACTTTTGCACTTGTATTAGTGTGGAAAAACCACTTTTCGCACTTGTGTTAGTGCTGAAAAACCCTTTTCGCACTTGTGTTAGTGTTGAAAAACCACTTTTCGCACATGTGTTGGTGCAGGAAACCACTTTTGCACTTGTATTAGTGTGGAAAAAACACTTTTTGCACTTGTGATAGTGTTGAAAAACCACATTTCGCACTTGTGTTAGTGTTGAAAAACCACTTTTCGCACTTGTGTTGGTGCAGGAAACCACTTTTGCACTTGTATTAGTGTGGAAAAACCACTTTTCGCAATTGTGTTAGTGTTGAAAAACCACTTTTCGCACTTGTATTAGTGTGGAAAAAACACTTTTTGCACTTGTGATAGTGTTGAAAAACCACTTTTCGCACTTGTGTTAGTGTTGAAAAACCACTTTTCACACTTGTGTTGGTGCAGGAAACCACTTTTGCACTTGTATTAGTGTGGAAAAACCACTTTTCGCACTAGTGTTAGTGTTGAAAAACCACTTTTCACACTTGTGTTGGTGCAGGAAACCACTTTTGCACTTGTATTAGTGTGGAAAAACCACTTTTCGCACTTGTGTTAGTGTTGAAAAACCACTTTTCGCACCTGTGTTAGTGTTGAAAAACCACTTTTCGCACTTGTGTTGGTGCAGGAAACCACTTTTGCACGTGTATTAGTGTGGAAAAACCACTTTTCGCACTTGTGTTAGTGTTGAAAAACCACTTTTCGCACTTGTGTTAGTGTTGAAAAACCACTTTTCGCACTTGTGTTAGTGTTGAAAAACCACTTTTCGCACTTGTGTTGGTGCAGGAAACCACTTTTGCACTTGTATTAGTGTGGAAAAAACACTTTTTGCACTTGTGATAGTGTTGAAAAACCACTTTTCGCACTTGTGTTAGTGTTGAAAAACCACTTTTCGCACTTGTGTTACTGTTGAAAAACCACTTTTTGCACTTGTGTTAGTGTTGAAAAACCACTTTTCGCACTTGTGTTGGTGCAGGAAACCACTTTTGCACTTGTATTAGTGTGGAAAAATTACTTTTCGCACTTGTGTTAGTGTTGAAAAACCACATTTCGCACTTGCGTTGGTGCAGGAAACCACTTTTGCACTTGTATTAGTGTGGAAAAAACACTTTTTGCACTTGTGATAGTGTTGAAAAACCACTTTTTGCACTTGTGTTAGTGTTGAAAAACCACTTTTCGCACTTGTGTTGGTGCAGGAAACCACTTTTGCACTTGCATTAGTGTGGAAAAACCACTTTTCTCACTTGTGTTAGTGTTGAAAAACCACTTTTTGCACTTGTGTTAGTGTTGAAAAACCACTTTTCGCACTTGTGATAGTGTTGAAAAACCACTTTTCGCACTTGTGTTAGTGTTGAAAAACCACTTTTTGCACTTGTGTTAGTGTTGAAAAACCACTTTTCGCACTTGTGTTGGTGCAGGAAACCACTTTTGCACTTGTATTAGTGTTGAAAAAACACTTTTTGCACTTGTGATAGTGTTGAAAAACCACTTTTCGCACTTGTGTTAGTGTTGAAAAACCACTTTTCGCACTTGTGTTAGTGTTGAAAAACCACTTTTCGCACTTGTGTTGGTGCAGGAAACCACTTTTGCACTTGTATTAGTGTGGAAAAACACTTTTTGCACTTGTGATAGTGTTGAAAAACCACTTTTCGCACTTGTGTTAGTGTTGAAAAACCACTTTTCGCACTTGTGTTGGTGCAGGAAACCACTTTTGCACTTGTATTAGTGTGGAAAAACCACTTTTCGCACTTGTGTTGGTGCAGGAAACCACTTTTGCACTTGTGTTAGTGTTGAAAAACAACTTTTCGCACTTGTGTTAGTGTTGAAAAACCACTTTTCGCACTTGTGTTGGTGCAGGAAACCACTTTTGCACTTGTATTAGTGTGGAAAAACCACTTTTCGCACTTGTGTTAGTGTTGAAAAACCACTTTTCGCACTTGTGTTAGTGTTGAAAAACCACTTTTCGCACTTGTGTTGGTGCAGGAAACCACTTTTGCACTTGTATTAGTGTGGAAAAACCACTTTTCGCACTTGTGTTAGTGTTGAAAAACCACTTTTCGCACTTGTGTTAGTGTTGAAAAACCACATTTCGCACTTGCGTTGGTGCAGGAAACCACTTTTGCACTTGTATTAGTGTGGAAAAAACACTTTTTGCACTTGTGATAGTGTTGAAAAACCACTTTTTGCACTTGTGTTAGTGTTGAAAAACCACTTTTCGCACTTGTGTTGGTGCAGGAAACCACTTTTGCACTTGCATAAGTGTGGAAAAACCACTTTTCTCACTTGTGTTAGTGTTGAAAAACCACTTTTTGCACTTGTGTTAGTGTTGAAAAACCACTTTTCGCACTTGTGATAGTGTTGAAAAACCACTTTTCGCACTTGTGTTAGTGTTGAAAAACCACTTTTTGCACTTGTGTTAGTGTTGAAAAACCACTTTTCGCACTTGTGTTGGTGCAGGAAACCACTTTTGCACTTGTATTAGTGTGGAAAAAACACTTTTTGCACTTGTGATAGTGTTGAAAAACCACTTTTCGCACTTGTGTTAGTGTTGAAAAACCACTTTTCGCACTTGTGTTAGTGTTGAAAAACCACTTTTCGCACTTGTGTTGGTGCAGGAAACCACTTTTGCACTTGTATTAGTGTGGAAAAACACTTTTTGCACTTGTGATAGTGTTGAAAAACCACTTTTCGCACTTGTGTTAGTGTTGAAAAACCACTTTTCGCACTTGTGTTAGTGTTGAAAAACCACTTTTCCAACTTGTGATGGTGCAGGAAACTACTTTTGCACTTGTATTAGTGTGGAAAAACCACTTTTCGCACTTGTGTTAGTGTTGAAAAACCCTTTTCGCACTTGTGTTAGTGTTGAAAAACCACTTTTCGCACATGTGTTGGTGCAGGAAACCACTTTTGCACTTGTATTAGTGTGGAAAAAACACTTTTTGCACTTGTGATAGTGTTGAAAAACCACATTTCGCACTTGTGTTAGTGTTGAAAAACCACTTTTCGCACTTGTGTTGGTGCAGGAAACCACTTTTGCACTTGTATTAGTGTGGAAAAACCACTTTTCGCAATTGTGTTAGTGTTGAAAAACCACTTTTCGCACTTGTATTAGTGTGGAAAAAACACTTTTTGCACTTGTGATAGTGTTGAAAAACCACTTTTCGCACTTGTGTTAGTGTTGAAAAACCACTTTTCACACTTGTGTTGGTGCAGGAAACCACTTTTGCACTTGTATTAGTGTGGAAAAACCACTTTTCGCACTAGTGTTAGTGTTGAAAAACCACTTTTCACACTTGTGTTGGTGCAGGAAACCACTTTTGCACTTGTATTAGTGTGGAAAAACCACTTTTCGCACTTGTGTTAGTGTTGAAAAACCACTTTTCGCACCTGTGTTAGTGTTGAAAAACCACTTTTCGCACTTGTGTTGGTGCAGGAAACCACTTTTGCACGTGTATTAGTGTGGAAAAACCACTTTTCGCACTTGTGTTAGTGTTGAAAAACCACTTTTCGCACTTGTGTTAGTGTTGAAAAACCACTTTTCGCACTTGTGTTAGTGTTGAAAAACCACTTTTCGCACTTGTGTTGGTGCAGGAAACCACTTTTGCACTTGTATTAGTGTGGAAAAAACACTTTTTGCACTTGTGATAGTGTTGAAAAACCACTTTTCGCACTTGTGTTAGTGTTGAAAAACCACTTTTCGCACTTGTGTTACTGTTGAAAAACCACTTTTTGCACTTGTGTTAGTGTTGAAAAACCACTTTTCGCACTTGTGTTGGTGCAGGAAACCACTTTTGCACTTGTATTAGTGTGGAAAAATTACTTTTCGCACTTGTGTTAGTGTTGAAAAACCACTTTTCGCACTTGTGTTAGTGTTGAAAAACCACTTTTCGCACTTGTGTTGGTGCAGGAAACCACTTTTGCACTTGTATTAGTGTGGAAAAAACACTTTTTGCACTTGTGATAGTGTTGAAAAACCACTTTTCGCACTTGTGTTAGTGTTGAAAAACCACTTTTCGCACTTGTGTTGGTGCAGGAAACCACTTTTGCACGTGTATTAGTGTGGAAAAACCACTTTTCGCACTTGTGTTAGTGTTGAAAAACCCCTTTTTGCACTTGTGTTAGTGTTGAAAAACCACTTTTCGCACTTGTGTTAGTGTTGAAAAACCACTTTTCGCACTTGTGTTAGTGTTGAAAAACCACTTTTCCAACTTGTGATGGTGCAGGAAACTACTTTTGCACTTGTATTAGTGTGGAAAAACCACTTTTCGCACTTGTGTTAGTGTTGAAAAACCCTTTTCGCACTTGTGTTAGTGTTGAAAAACCACTTTTCGCACATGTGTTGGTGCAGGAAACCACTTTTGCACTTGTATTAGTGTGGAAAAAACACTTTTTGCACTTGTGATAGTGTTGAAAAACCACATTTCGCACTTGTGTTAGTGTTGAAAAACCACTTTTCGCACTTGTGTTGGTGCAGGAAACCACTTTTGCACTTGTATTAGTGTGGAAAAACCACTTTTCGCAATTGTGTTAGTGTTGAAAAACCACTTTTCGCACTTGTATTAGTGTGGAAAAAACACTTTTTGCACTTGTGATAGTGTTGAAAAACCACTTTTCGCACTTGTGTTAGTGTTGAAAAACCACTTTTCACACTTGTGTTGGTGCAGGAAACCACTTTTGCACTTGTATTAGTGTGGAAAAACCACTTTTCGCACTAGTGTTAGTGTTGAAAAACCACTTTTCACACTTGTGTTGGTGCAGGAAACCACTTTTGCACTTGTATTAGTGTGGAAAAACCACTTTTTGCACTTGTGTTAGTGTTGAAAAACCACTTTTCGCACCTGTGTTAGTGTTGAAAAACCACTTTTCGCACTTGTGTTGGTGCAGGAAACCACTTTTGCACGTGTATTAGTGTGGAAAAACCACTTTTCGCACTTGTGTTAGTGTTGAAAAACCACTTTTCGCACTTGTGTTAGTGTTGAAAAACCACTTTTCGCACTTGTGTTAGTGTTGAAAAACCACTTTTCGCACTTGTGTTGGTGCAGGAAACCACTTTTGCACTTGTATTAGTGTGGAAAAAACACTTTTTGCACTTGTGATAGTGTTGAAAAACCACTTTTCGCACTTGTGTTAGTGTTGAAAAACCACTTTTCGCACTTGTGTTACTGTTGAAAAACCACTTTTTGCACTTGTGTTAGTGTTGAAAAACCACTTTTCGCACTTGTGTTGGTGCAGGAAACCACTTTTGCACTTGTATTAGTGTGGAAAAATTACTTTTCGCACTTGTGTTAGTGTTGAAAAACCACTTTTCGCACTTGTGTTAGTGTTGAAAAACCACTTTTCGCACTTGTGTTGGTGCAGGAAACCACTTTTGCACTTGTATTAGTGTGGAAAAAACACTTTTTGCACTTGTGATAGTGTTGAAAAACCACTTTTCGCACTTGTGTTAGTGTTGAAAAACCACTTTTCGCACTTGTGTTGGTGCAGGAAACCACTTTTGCACGTGTATTAGTGTGGAAAAACCACTTTTCGCACTTGTGTTAGTGTTGAAAAACCCCTTTTTGCACTTGTGTTAGTGTTGAAAAACCACTTTTCGCACTTGTGTTAGTGTTGAAAAACCACTTTTCGCACTTGTGTTAGTGTTGAAAAACCACTTTTCCAACTTGTGATGGTGCAGGAAACTACTTTTGCACTTGTATTAGTGTGGAAAAACCACTTTTCGCACTTGTGTTAGTGTTGAAAAACCCTTTTCGCACTTGTGTTAGTGTTGAAAAACCACTTTTCGCACATGTGTTGGTGCAGGAAACCACTTTTGCACTTGTATTAGTGTGGAAAAAACACTTTTTGCACTTGTGATAGTGTTGAAAAACCACATTTCGCACTTGTGTTAGTGTTGAAAAACCACTTTTCGCACTTGTGTTGGTGCAGGAAACCACTTTTGCACTTGTATTAGTGTGGAAAAACCACTTTTCGCAATTGTGTTAGTGTTGAAAAACCACTTTTCGCACTTGTATTAGTGTGGAAAAAACACTTTTTGCACTTGTGATAGTGTTGAAAAACCACTTTTCGCACTTGTGTTAGTGTTGAAAAACCACTTTTCACACTTGTGTTGGTGCAGGAAACCACTTTTGCACTTGTATTAGTGTGGAAAAACCACTTTTCGCACTAGTGTTAGTGTTGAAAAACCACTTTTCACACTTGTGTTGGTGCAGGAAACCACTTTTGCACTTGTATTAGTGTGGAAAAACCACTTTTCGCACTTGTGTTAGTGTTGAAAAACCACTTTTCGCACCTGTGTTAGTGTTGAAAAACCACTTTTCGCACTTGTGTTGGTGCAGGAAACCACTTTTGCACGTGTATTAGTGTGGAAAAACCACTTTTCGCACTTGTGTTAGTGTTGAAAAACCACTTTTCGCACTTGTGTTAGTGTTGAAAAACCACTTTTCGCACTTGTGTTAGTGTTGAAAAACCACTTTTCGCACTTGTGTTGGTGCAGGAAACCACTTTTGCACTTGTATTAGTGTGGAAAAAACACTTTTTGCACTTGTGATAGTGTTGAAAAACCACTTTTCGCACTTGTGTTAGTGTTGAAAAACCACTTTTCGCACTTGTGTTACTGTTGAAAAACCACTTTTTGCACTTGTGTTAGTGTTGAAAAACCACTTTTCGCACTTGTGTTGGTGCAGGAAACCACTTTTGCACTTGTATTAGTGTGGAAAAATTACTTTTCGCACTTGTGTTAGTGTTGAAAAACCACTTTTCGCACTTGTGTTAGTGTTGAAAAACCACTTTTCGCACTTGTGTTGGTGCAGGAAACCACTTTTGCACTTGTATTAGTGTGGAAAAAACACTTTTTGCACTTGTGATAGTGTTGAAAAACCACTTTTCGCACTTGTGTTAGTGTTGAAAAACCACTTTTCGCACTTGTGTTGGTGCAGGAAACCACTTTTGCACGTGTATTAGTGTGGAAAAACCACTTTTCGCACTTGTGTTAGTGTTGAAAAACCCCTTTTCGCACTTGTGTTAGTGTTGAAAAACCACTTTTCGCACTTGTGTTAGTGTTGAAAAACCACTTTTCGCACTTATGTTGGTGCAGGAAACCACTTTTGCACTTGTATTAGTGTGGAAAAAACACTTTTTGCACTTGTGATAGTGTTGAAAAACCACTTTTCGCCCTTGTGTTGGTGCAGGAAACCACTTTTGCACTTGTATTAGTGTGGAAAAAACACTTTTTGCACTTGTGATAGTGTTGAAAAACCACTTTTCGCACTTGTGTTAGTGTTGAAAAACCACTTTTCGCACTTGTGTTAGTGTTGAAAAACCACTTTTCGCACTTGTGTTGGTGCAGGAAACCACTTTTGCACTTGTATTAGTGTGGGAAAACCACTTTTCGCACTTGTGATAGTGTTGAAAAACCACTTTTCGCACTTGTGTTAGTGTTGAAAAACCACTTTTCGCACTTGTGTTGGTGCAGGAAACCACTTTTGCACGTGTATTAGTGTGGAAAAACCACTTTTCGCACTTGTGTTAATGTTGAAAAACCACTTTTCGCACTTGTGTTAGTGTTGAAAAACCACTTTTCGCACTTGTGTTAGTGTTGAAAAACCACTTTTCGCACTTGTGTTGGTGCAGGAAACCACTTTTGCACTTGTATTAGTGTGGAAAAACACTTTTTGCACTTGTGATAGTGTTGAAAAACCACTTTTCGCACTTGTGTTGGTGCAGGAAACCACTTTTGCACTTGTATTAGTGTGGAAAAAACACTTTTTGCACTTGTGATAGTGTTGAAAAACCACTTTTCGCACTTGTGTTGGTGCAGGAAACCACTTTTGCACTTGTATTAGTGTGGAAAAAACACTTTTTGCACTTGTGATAGTGTTGAAAAACCACTTTTCGCACTTGTGTTAGTGTTGAAAAACCACTTTTCGCACTTGTGTTAGTGTTGAAAAACCACTTTTCGCACTTGTGTTGGTGCAGGAAACCACTTTTGCTCTTGTATTAGTGTTGAAAAAACACTTTTTGCACTTGTGATAGTGTTGAAAAACCACTTTTCGCACTTGTGTTGGTGCAGGAAACCACTTTTGCACTTGTATTGGTGTGGAAAAAACACTTTTCACACTTGTGTTAGTGTTGAAAACCCACTTTTCGCACTTGTGTTAGTGTTGAAAAACCACTTTTCGCACTTGTGTTGGTGCAGGAAACCACTTTTACACTTGTATTAGTGTGGAAAAAATACTTTTTGCACTTGTGATAGTGTTGAAAAACCACTTTACGCACTTGTGTTCGTGTTGAAAAATCACTTTTCGCACTTGTGTTGGTGCAGGAAACCACTTTTGCACTTGTATTAGTGTGGAAAAACCACTTTTCGCACTTGTGATAGTGTTGAAAAATCACTTTTCGCACTTGTGTTAGTGTTGAAAAACCACTTTTCGCACTTGTGTTAGTGTTGAAAAACCACTTTTCGCACTTGTGTTGGTGCAGGAAACCACTTTTGCACTTGTATTAGTGTGGAAAAAACACTTTTTGCACTTGTGATAGTGTTGAAAAACCACTTTTCGCACTTGTGTTAGTGTTGAAAAACCACTTTTCGCACTTGTGTTAGTGTTGAAAAACCACTTTTCGCACTTGTGTTGGTGAAGGAAACCACTTTTGCTCTTGTATTAGTGTGGAAAAAACACTTTTTGCACTTGTGATAGTGTTGAAAAACCACTTTTCGCACTTGTGTTGGTGCAGGAAACCACTTTTGCACTTGTATTGGTGTGGAAAAAACACTTTGCACACTTGTGTTAGTGTTGAAAACCCACTTTTCGCACTTGTGTTAGTGTTGAAAAACCACTTTTCGCACTTGTGTTGGTGCAGGAAACCACTTTTACACTTGTGTTGTGTTGTGTTGTGTTGTGTTAGTTTCGCACGTGTGGAAAAAACACTTTTTGCACTTGTGATAGTGTTGAAAAACCACATTTCGCACTTGTGTTAGTGTTGAAAAACCACTTTTCGCACTTGTGTTGGTGCAGGAAACCACTTTTGCACTTGTATTTGTGTGGAAAAACCACTTTTCGCAATTGTGTTAGTGTTGAAAAACCACTTTTCGCACTTGTATTAGTGTGGAAAAAACACTTTTTGCACTTGTGATAGTGTTGAAAAACCACTTTTCGCACTTGTGTTAGTGTTGAAAAACCACTTTTCACACTTGTGTTGGTGCAGGAAACCACTTTTGCACTTGTATTAGTGTGGAAAAACCACTTTTCGCACTAGTAATAGTGTTGAAAACCACTTTTCGCACTTGTGTTGGTGCAGGAAACCACTTTTGCACTTGTATTAGTGTGGGAAAACCACTTTTCACACTTGTGTTAGTGTTGAAAAACCACTTTTCGCACCTGTGTTAGTGTTGAAAAACCACTTTTCGCACTTGTGTTGGTGCAGGAAACCACTTTTGCACGTGTATTAGTGTGGAAAAACCACTTTTCGCACTTGTGTTAGTGTTGAAAAACCACTTTTCGCACTTGTGTTAGTGTTGAAAAACCACTTTTCGCACTTGTGTTAGTGTTGAAAAACCACTTTTCGCACTTGTGTTGGTGCAGGAAACCACTTTTGCACTTGTATTAGTGTGGAAAAAACACTTTTTGCACTTGTGATAGTGTTGAAAAACCACTTTTCGCACTTGTGTTAGTGTTGAAAAACCACTTTTCGCACTTGTGTTACTGTTGAAAAACCACTTTTCGCACTTGTGTTAGTGTTGAAAAACCACTTTTCGCACTTGTGTTGGTGCAGGAAACCACTTTTGCACTTGTATTAGTGTGGGAAAACCACTTTTCGCACTTGTGATAGTGTTGAAAAACCACTTTTCGCACTTGTGTTAGTGTTGAAAAACCACTTTTCGCACTTGTGTTGGTGCAGGAAACCACTTTTGCACGTGTATTAGTGTGGAAAAACCACTTTTCGCACTTGTGTTAATGTTGAAAAACCACTTTTCGCACTTGTGTTAGTGTTGAAAAACCACTTTTCGCACTTGTGTTAGTGTTGAAAAACCACTTTTCGCACTTGTGTTGGTGCAGGAAACCACTTTTGCACTTGTATTAGTGTGGAAAAACACTTTTTGCACTTGTGATAGTGTTGAAAAACCACTTTTCGCACTTGTGTTGGTGCAGGAAACCACTTTTGCACTTGTATTAGTGTGGAAAAAACACTTTTTGCACTTGTGATAGTGTTGAAAAACCACTTTTCGCACTTGTGTTGGTGCAGGAAACCACTTTTGCACTTGTATTAGTGTGGAAAAAACACTTTTTGCACTTGTGATAGTGTTGAAAAACCACTTTTCGCACTTGTGTTAGTGTTGAAAAACCACTTTTCGCACTTGTGTTAGTGTTGAAAAACCACTTTTCGCACTTGTGTTGGTGCAGGAAACCACTTTTGCTCTTGTATTAGTGTTGAAAAAACACTTTTTGCACTTGTGATAGTGTTGGAAAACCACTTTTCGCACTTGTGTTGGTGCAGGAAACCACTTTTGCACTTGTATTGGTGTGGAAAAAACACTTTTCACACTTGTGTTAGTGTTGAAAACCCACTTTTCGCACTTGTGTTAGTGTTGAAAAACCACTTTTCGCACTTGTGTTGGTGCAGGAAACCACTTTTACACTTGTATTAGTGTGGAAAAAACACTTTTTGCACTTGTGATAGTGTTGAAAAACCACTTTACGCACTTGTGTTCGTGTTGAAAAATCACTTTTCGCACTTGTGTTGGTGCAGGAAACCACTTTTGCACTTGTATTAGTGTGGAAAAACCACTTTTCGCACTTGTGATAGTGTTGAAAAATCACTTTTCGCACTTGTGTTAGTGTTGAAAAACCACTTTTCGCACTTGTGTTAGTGTTGAAAAACCACTTTTCGCACTTGTGTTGGTGCAGGAAACCACTTTTGCACTTGTATTAGTGTGGAAAAAACACTTTTTGCACTTGTGATAGTGTTGAAAAACCACTTTTCGCACTTGTGTTAGTGTTGAAAAACCACTTTTCGCACTTGTGTTAGTGTTGAAAAACCACTTTTCGCACTTGTGTTGGTGAAGGAAACCACTTTTGCTCTTGTATTAGTGTGGAAAAAACACTTTTTGCACTTGTGATAGTGTTGAAAAACCACTTTTCGCACTTGTGTTGGTGCAGGAAACCACTTTTGCACTTGTATTGGTGTGGAAAAAACACTTTTCACACTTGTGTTAGTGTTGAAAACCCACTTTTCGCACTTGTGTTAGTGTTGAAAAACCACTTTTCGCACTTGTGTTGGTGCAGGAAACCACTTTTACACTTGTGTTGTGTTGTGTTGTGTTGTGTTAGTTTCGCACGTGTGGAAAAAACACTTTTTGCACTTGTGATAGTGTTGAAAAACCACATTTCGCACTTGTGTTAGTGTTGAAAAACCACTTTTCGCACTTGTGTTGGTGCAGGAAACCACTTTTGCACTTGTATTAGTGTGGAAAAACCACTTTTCGCAATTGTGTTAGTGTTGAAAAACCACTTTTCGCACTTGTATTAGTGTGGAAAAAACACTTTTTGCACTTGTGATAGTGTTGAAAAACCACTTTTCGCACTTGTGTTAGTGTTGAAAAACCACTTTTCACACTTGTGTTGGTGCAGGAAACCACTTTTGCACTTGTATTAGTGTGGAAAAACCACTTTTCGCACTAGTGTTAGTGTTGAAAAACCACTTTTCGCACTTGTGTTGGTGCAGGAAACCACTTTTGCACTTGTATTAGTGTGGAAAAACCACTTTTCGCACTTGTGTTAGTGTTGAAAAACCACTTTTCGCACCTGTGTTAGTGTTGAAAAACCACTTTTCGCACTTGTGTTGGTGCAGGAAACCACTTTTGCACGTGTATTAGTGTGGAAAAACCACTTTTCGCACTTGTGTTAGTGTTGAAAAACCACTTTTCGCACTTGTGTTAGTGTTGAAAAACCACTTTTCGCACTTGTGTTAGTGTTGAAAAACCACTTTTCGCACTTGTGTTGGTGCAGGAAACCACTTTTGCACTTGTATTAGTGTGGAAAAACCACTTTTTGCACTTGTGTTAGTGTTGAAAAACCACTTTTCGCACTTGTGTTGGTGCAGGAAACCACTTTTGCACTTGTATTAGTGTGGAAAAATTACTTTTCGCACTTGTGTTAGTGTTGAAAAACCACTTTTCGCACTTGTGTTAGTGTTGAAAAACCACTTTTCGCACTTGTGTTGGTGCAGGAAACCACTTTTGCACTTGCATTAGTGTGGAAAAAACACTTTTTGCACTTGTGTTAGTGTTGAAAAACCCCTTTTCGCACTTGTGTTGGTGCAGGAAACCACTTTTGCACTTGTATTAGTGTGGAAAAAACACTTTTTGCACTTGTGGTAGTGTTGAAAAACCACATTTCGCACTTGTGTTAGTGTTGAAAAACCACTTTTCGCACTTGTGTTGGTGCAGGAAACCACTTTTGCACTTGTATTAGTGTGGAAAAACCACTTTTCGCACTTGTGTTAGTGTTGAAAAACCACTTTTCGCACTTGTATTAGTGTGGAAAAAACACTTTTTGCGCTTGTGATAGTGTTGAAAAACCACTTTTCGCACTTGTGTTAGTGTTGAAAAACCACTTTTCGCACTTGTTTTGGTGCAGGAAACCACTTTTGCACTTGTATTAGTGTGGAAAAACCACTTTTCGCACTAGTGTTAGTGTTGAAAAACCACTTTTCGCACTTGTGTTGGTGCAGGAAACCACTTTTGCACTTGTATTAGTGTGGAAAAACCACTTTTCGCACTTGTGTTGGTGCAGGAAACCACTTTTGCACTTGTATTAGTGTGGAAAAACCACTTTTCGCACTTGTGTTAGTGCAGGAAACCACTTTTGCACTTGTGTTAGTGTTGAAAAACCACTTTTCGCACTTGTGTTAGTGTTGAAAAACCACTTTTCGCACTTGTGTTGGTGCAGGAAACCACTTTTGCACTTGTATTAGTGTGGAAAAATTACTTTTCGCACCTGTGTTAGTGTTGAAAAACCACTTTTCGCACTTGTGTTGGTGCAGGAAACCACTTTTACACTTGTATTAGTGTGGAAAAAACACTTTTTGCACTTGTCATAGTGTTGAAAAACCACTTTACGCACTTGTGTTCGTGTTGAAAAATCACTTTTCGCACTTGTGTTGGTGCAGGAAACCACTTTTGCACTTGTATTAGTGTGGAAAAACCACTTTTCGCACTTGTGATAGTGTTGAAAAATCACTTTTCGCACTTGTGTTAGTGTTGAAAAACCACTTTTCGCACTTGTGTTAGTGTTGAAAAACCACTTTTCGCACTTGTGTTGGTGCAGGAAACCACTTTTGCACTTGTATTAGTGTGGAAAAAACACTTTTTGCACTTGTGATAGTGTTGAAAAACCACTTTTCGCACTTGTGTTAGTGTTGAAAAACCACTTTTCGCACTTGTGTTAGTGTTGAAAAACCACTTTTCGCACTTGTGTTGGTGAAGGAAACCACTTTTGCTCTTGTATTAGTGTGGAAAAAACACTTTTTGCACTTGTGATAGTGTTGAAAAACCACTTTTCGCACTTGTGTTGGTGCAGGAAACCACTTTTGCACTTGTATTGGTGTGGAAAAAACACTTTTCACACTTGTGTTAGTGTTGAAAACCCACTTTTCGCACTTGTGTTAGTGTTGAAAAACCACTTTTCGCACTTGTGTTGGTGCAGGAAACCACTTTTACACTTGTGTTGTGTTGTGTTGTGTTGTGTTAGTTTCGCACGTGTGGAAAAAACACTTTTTGCACTTGTGATAGTGTTGAAAAACCACATTTCGCACTTGTGTTAGTGTTGAAAAACCACTTTTCGCACTTGTGTTGGTGCAGGAAACCACTTTTGCACTTGTATTAGTGTGGAAAAACCACTTTTCGCAATTGTGTTAGTGTTGAAAAACCACTTTTCGCACTTGTATTAGTGTGGAAAAAACACTTTTTGCACTTGTGATAGTGTTGAAAAACCACTTTTCGCACTTGTGTTAGTGTTGAAAAACCACTTTTCACACTTGTGTTGGTGCAGGAAACCACTTTTGCACTTGTATTAGTGTGGAAAAACCACTTTTCGCACTAGTGTTAGTGTTGAAAAACCACTTTTCGCACTTGTGTTGGTGCAGGAAACCACTTTTGCACTTGTATTAGTGTGGAAAAACCACTTTTCGCACTTGTGTTAGTGTTGAAAAACCACTTTTCGCACCTGTGTTAGTGTTGAAAAACCACTTTTCGCACTTGTGTTGGTGCAGGAAACCACTTTTGCACGTGTATTATTGTGGAAAAACCACTTTTCGCACTTGTGTTAGTGTTGAAAAACCACTTTTCGCACTTGTGTTAGTGTTGAAAAACCACTTTTCGCACTTGTGTTAGTGTTGAAAAACCACTTTTCGCACTTGTGTTGGTGCAGGAAACCACTTTTGCACGTG
This sequence comes from Myxine glutinosa, assembly GCF_964187855.1. Lineage (NCBI taxonomy): Eukaryota > Metazoa > Chordata > Myxini > Myxiniformes > Myxinidae > Myxine > Myxine glutinosa. The sequence goes on from NW_027617122.1 coordinate 38,178, forward strand.
TATTAGTGTGGAAAAACCACTTTTCGCACTTGTGTTAATGTTGAAAAACCACTTTTCGCACTTGTGTTAGTGTTGAAAAACCACTTTTCGCACTTGTGTTAGTGTTGAAAAACCACTTTTCGCACTTGTGTTGGTGCAGGAAACCACTTTTGCACTTGTATTAGTGTGGAAAAACACTTTTTGCACTTGTGATAGTGTTGAAAAACCACTTTTCGCACTTGTGTTGGTGCAGGAAACCACTTTTGCACTTGTATTAGTGTGGAAAAAACACTTTTTGCACTTGTGATAGTGTTGAAAAACCACTTTTCGCACTTGTGTTGGTGCAGGAAACCACTTTTGCACTTGTATTAGTGTGGAAAAAACACTTTTTGCACTTGTGATAGTGTTGAAAAACCACTTTTCGCACTTGTGTTAGTGTTGAAAAACCACTTTTCGCACTTGTGTTAGTGTTGAAAAACCACTTTTCGCACTTGTGTTGGTGCAGGAAACCACTTTTGCTCTTGTATTAGTGTTGAAAAAACACTTTTTGCACTTGTGATAGTGTTGAAAAACCACTTTTCGCACTTGTGTTGGTGCAGGAAACCACTTTTGCACTTGTATTGGTGTGGAAAAAACACTTTTCACACTTGTGTTAGTGTTGAAAACCCACTTTTCGCACTTGTGTTAGTGTTGAAAAACCACTTTTCGCACTTGTGTTGGTGCAGGAAACCACTTTTACACTTGTATTAGTGTGGAAAAAATACTTTTTGCACTTGTGATAGTGTTGAAAAACCACTTTACGCACTTGTGTTCGTGTTGAAAAATCACTTTTCGCACTTGTGTTGGTGCAGGAAACCACTTTTGCACTTGTATTAGTGTGGAAAAACCACTTTTCGCACTTGTGATAGTGTTGAAAAATCACTTTTCGCACTTGTGTTAGTGTTGAAAAACCACTTTTCGCACTTGTGTTAGTGTTGAAAAACCACTTTTCGCACTTGTGTTGGTGCAGGAAACCACTTTTGCACTTGTATTAGTGTGGAAAAAACACTTTTTGCACTTGTGATAGTGTTGAAAAACCACTTTTCGCACTTGTGTTAGTGTTGAAAAACCACTTTTCGCACTTGTGTTAGTGTTGAAAAACCACTTTTCGCACTTGTGTTGGTGAAGGAAACCACTTTTGCTCTTGTATTAGTGTGGAAAAAACACTTTTTGCACTTGTGATAGTGTTGAAAAACCACTTTTCGCACTTGTGTTGGTGCAGGAAACCACTTTTGCACTTGTATTGGTGTGGAAAAAACACTTTGCACACTTGTGTTAGTGTTGAAAACCCACTTTTCGCACTTGTGTTAGTGTTGAAAAACCACTTTTCGCACTTGTGTTGGTGCAGGAAACCACTTTTACACTTGTGTTGTGTTGTGTTGTGTTGTGTTAGTTTCGCACGTGTGGAAAAAACACTTTTTGCACTTGTGATAGTGTTGAAAAACCACATTTCGCACTTGTGTTAGTGTTGAAAAACCACTTTTCGCACTTGTGTTGGTGCAGGAAACCACTTTTGCACTTGTATTTGTGTGGAAAAACCACTTTTCGCAATTGTGTTAGTGTTGAAAAACCACTTTTCGCACTTGTATTAGTGTGGAAAAAACACTTTTTGCACTTGTGATAGTGTTGAAAAACCACTTTTCGCACTTGTGTTAGTGTTGAAAAACCACTTTTCACACTTGTGTTGGTGCAGGAAACCACTTTTGCACTTGTATTAGTGTGGAAAAACCACTTTTCGCACTAGTAATAGTGTTGAAAACCACTTTTCGCACTTGTGTTGGTGCAGGAAACCACTTTTGCACTTGTATTAGTGTGGGAAAACCACTTTTCACACTTGTGTTAGTGTTGAAAAACCACTTTTCGCACCTGTGTTAGTGTTGAAAAACCACTTTTCGCACTTGTGTTGGTGCAGGAAACCACTTTTGCACGTGTATTAGTGTGGAAAAACCACTTTTCGCACTTGTGTTAGTGTTGAAAAACCACTTTTCGCACTTGTGTTAGTGTTGAAAAACCACTTTTCGCACTTGTGTTAGTGTTGAAAAACCACTTTTCGCACTTGTGTTGGTGCAGGAAACCACTTTTGCACTTGTATTAGTGTGGAAAAAACACTTTTTGCACTTGTGATAGTGTTGAAAAACCACTTTTCGCACTTGTGTTAGTGTTGAAAAACCACTTTTCGCACTTGTGTTACTGTTGAAAAACCACTTTTCGCACTTGTGTTAGTGTTGAAAAACCACTTTTCGCACTTGTGTTGGTGCAGGAAACCACTTTTGCACTTGTATTAGTGTGGGAAAACCACTTTTCGCACTTGTGATAGTGTTGAAAAACCACTTTTCGCACTTGTGTTAGTGTTGAAAAACCACTTTTCGCACTTGTGTTGGTGCAGGAAACCACTTTTGCACGTGTATTAGTGTGGAAAAACCACTTTTCGCACTTGTGTTAATGTTGAAAAACCACTTTTCGCACTTGTGTTAGTGTTGAAAAACCACTTTTCGCACTTGTGTTAGTGTTGAAAAACCACTTTTCGCACTTGTGTTGGTGCAGGAAACCACTTTTGCACTTGTATTAGTGTGGAAAAACACTTTTTGCACTTGTGATAGTGTTGAAAAACCACTTTTCGCACTTGTGTTGGTGCAGGAAACCACTTTTGCACTTGTATTAGTGTGGAAAAAACACTTTTTGCACTTGTGATAGTGTTGAAAAACCACTTTTCGCACTTGTGTTGGTGCAGGAAACCACTTTTGCACTTGTATTAGTGTGGAAAAAACACTTTTTGCACTTGTGATAGTGTTGAAAAACCACTTTTCGCACTTGTGTTAGTGTTGAAAAACCACTTTTCGCACTTGTGTTAGTGTTGAAAAACCACTTTTCGCACTTGTGTTGGTGCAGGAAACCACTTTTGCTCTTGTATTAGTGTTGAAAAAACACTTTTTGCACTTGTGATAGTGTTGGAAAACCACTTTTCGCACTTGTGTTGGTGCAGGAAACCACTTTTGCACTTGTATTGGTGTGGAAAAAACACTTTTCACACTTGTGTTAGTGTTGAAAACCCACTTTTCGCACTTGTGTTAGTGTTGAAAAACCACTTTTCGCACTTGTGTTGGTGCAGGAAACCACTTTTACACTTGTATTAGTGTGGAAAAAACACTTTTTGCACTTGTGATAGTGTTGAAAAACCACTTTACGCACTTGTGTTCGTGTTGAAAAATCACTTTTCGCACTTGTGTTGGTGCAGGAAACCACTTTTGCACTTGTATTAGTGTGGAAAAACCACTTTTCGCACTTGTGATAGTGTTGAAAAATCACTTTTCGCACTTGTGTTAGTGTTGAAAAACCACTTTTCGCACTTGTGTTAGTGTTGAAAAACCACTTTTCGCACTTGTGTTGGTGCAGGAAACCACTTTTGCACTTGTATTAGTGTGGAAAAAACACTTTTTGCACTTGTGATAGTGTTGAAAAACCACTTTTCGCACTTGTGTTAGTGTTGAAAAACCACTTTTCGCACTTGTGTTAGTGTTGAAAAACCACTTTTCGCACTTGTGTTGGTGAAGGAAACCACTTTTGCTCTTGTATTAGTGTGGAAAAAACACTTTTTGCACTTGTGATAGTGTTGAAAAACCACTTTTCGCACTTGTGTTGGTGCAGGAAACCACTTTTGCACTTGTATTGGTGTGGAAAAAACACTTTTCACACTTGTGTTAGTGTTGAAAACCCACTTTTCGCACTTGTGTTAGTGTTGAAAAACCACTTTTCGCACTTGTGTTGGTGCAGGAAACCACTTTTACACTTGTGTTGTGTTGTGTTGTGTTGTGTTAGTTTCGCACGTGTGGAAAAAACACTTTTTGCACTTGTGATAGTGTTGAAAAACCACATTTCGCACTTGTGTTAGTGTTGAAAAACCACTTTTCGCACTTGTGTTGGTGCAGGAAACCACTTTTGCACTTGTATTAGTGTGGAAAAACCACTTTTCGCAATTGTGTTAGTGTTGAAAAACCACTTTTCGCACTTGTATTAGTGTGGAAAAAACACTTTTTGCACTTGTGATAGTGTTGAAAAACCACTTTTCGCACTTGTGTTAGTGTTGAAAAACCACTTTTCACACTTGTGTTGGTGCAGGAAACCACTTTTGCACTTGTATTAGTGTGGAAAAACCACTTTTCGCACTAGTGTTAGTGTTGAAAAACCACTTTTCGCACTTGTGTTGGTGCAGGAAACCACTTTTGCACTTGTATTAGTGTGGAAAAACCACTTTTCGCACTTGTGTTAGTGTTGAAAAACCACTTTTCGCACCTGTGTTAGTGTTGAAAAACCACTTTTCGCACTTGTGTTGGTGCAGGAAACCACTTTTGCACGTGTATTAGTGTGGAAAAACCACTTTTCGCACTTGTGTTAGTGTTGAAAAACCACTTTTCGCACTTGTGTTAGTGTTGAAAAACCACTTTTCGCACTTGTGTTAGTGTTGAAAAACCACTTTTCGCACTTGTGTTGGTGCAGGAAACCACTTTTGCACTTGTATTAGTGTGGAAAAACCACTTTTTGCACTTGTGTTAGTGTTGAAAAACCACTTTTCGCACTTGTGTTGGTGCAGGAAACCACTTTTGCACTTGTATTAGTGTGGAAAAATTACTTTTCGCACTTGTGTTAGTGTTGAAAAACCACTTTTCGCACTTGTGTTAGTGTTGAAAAACCACTTTTCGCACTTGTGTTGGTGCAGGAAACCACTTTTGCACTTGCATTAGTGTGGAAAAAACACTTTTTGCACTTGTGTTAGTGTTGAAAAACCCCTTTTCGCACTTGTGTTGGTGCAGGAAACCACTTTTGCACTTGTATTAGTGTGGAAAAAACACTTTTTGCACTTGTGGTAGTGTTGAAAAACCACATTTCGCACTTGTGTTAGTGTTGAAAAACCACTTTTCGCACTTGTGTTGGTGCAGGAAACCACTTTTGCACTTGTATTAGTGTGGAAAAACCACTTTTCGCACTTGTGTTAGTGTTGAAAAACCACTTTTCGCACTTGTATTAGTGTGGAAAAAACACTTTTTGCGCTTGTGATAGTGTTGAAAAACCACTTTTCGCACTTGTGTTAGTGTTGAAAAACCACTTTTCGCACTTGTTTTGGTGCAGGAAACCACTTTTGCACTTGTATTAGTGTGGAAAAACCACTTTTCGCACTAGTGTTAGTGTTGAAAAACCACTTTTCGCACTTGTGTTGGTGCAGGAAACCACTTTTGCACTTGTATTAGTGTGGAAAAACCACTTTTCGCACTTGTGTTGGTGCAGGAAACCACTTTTGCACTTGTATTAGTGTGGAAAAACCACTTTTCGCACTTGTGTTAGTGCAGGAAACCACTTTTGCACTTGTGTTAGTGTTGAAAAACCACTTTTCGCACTTGTGTTAGTGTTGAAAAACCACTTTTCGCACTTGTGTTGGTGCAGGAAACCACTTTTGCACTTGTATTAGTGTGGAAAAATTACTTTTCGCACCTGTGTTAGTGTTGAAAAACCACTTTTCGCACTTGTGTTGGTGCAGGAAACCACTTTTACACTTGTATTAGTGTGGAAAAAACACTTTTTGCACTTGTCATAGTGTTGAAAAACCACTTTACGCACTTGTGTTCGTGTTGAAAAATCACTTTTCGCACTTGTGTTGGTGCAGGAAACCACTTTTGCACTTGTATTAGTGTGGAAAAACCACTTTTCGCACTTGTGATAGTGTTGAAAAATCACTTTTCGCACTTGTGTTAGTGTTGAAAAACCACTTTTCGCACTTGTGTTAGTGTTGAAAAACCACTTTTCGCACTTGTGTTGGTGCAGGAAACCACTTTTGCACTTGTATTAGTGTGGAAAAAACACTTTTTGCACTTGTGATAGTGTTGAAAAACCACTTTTCGCACTTGTGTTAGTGTTGAAAAACCACTTTTCGCACTTGTGTTAGTGTTGAAAAACCACTTTTCGCACTTGTGTTGGTGAAGGAAACCACTTTTGCTCTTGTATTAGTGTGGAAAAAACACTTTTTGCACTTGTGATAGTGTTGAAAAACCACTTTTCGCACTTGTGTTGGTGCAGGAAACCACTTTTGCACTTGTATTGGTGTGGAAAAAACACTTTTCACACTTGTGTTAGTGTTGAAAACCCACTTTTCGCACTTGTGTTAGTGTTGAAAAACCACTTTTCGCACTTGTGTTGGTGCAGGAAACCACTTTTACACTTGTGTTGTGTTGTGTTGTGTTGTGTTAGTTTCGCACGTGTGGAAAAAACACTTTTTGCACTTGTGATAGTGTTGAAAAACCACATTTCGCACTTGTGTTAGTGTTGAAAAACCACTTTTCGCACTTGTGTTGGTGCAGGAAACCACTTTTGCACTTGTATTAGTGTGGAAAAACCACTTTTCGCAATTGTGTTAGTGTTGAAAAACCACTTTTCGCACTTGTATTAGTGTGGAAAAAACACTTTTTGCACTTGTGATAGTGTTGAAAAACCACTTTTCGCACTTGTGTTAGTGTTGAAAAACCACTTTTCACACTTGTGTTGGTGCAGGAAACCACTTTTGCACTTGTATTAGTGTGGAAAAACCACTTTTCGCACTAGTGTTAGTGTTGAAAAACCACTTTTCGCACTTGTGTTGGTGCAGGAAACCACTTTTGCACTTGTATTAGTGTGGAAAAACCACTTTTCGCACTTGTGTTAGTGTTGAAAAACCACTTTTCGCACCTGTGTTAGTGTTGAAAAACCACTTTTCGCACTTGTGTTGGTGCAGGAAACCACTTTTGCACGTGTATTATTGTGGAAAAACCACTTTTCGCACTTGTGTTAGTGTTGAAAAACCACTTTTCGCACTTGTGTTAGTGTTGAAAAACCACTTTTCGCACTTGTGTTAGTGTTGAAAAACCACTTTTCGCACTTGTGTTGGTGCAGGAAACCACTTTTGCACTTGTATTAGTGTGGAAAAAACACTTTTTGCACTTGTGATAGTGTTGAAAAACCACTTTTCGCACTTGTGTTGGTGCAGGAAACCACTTTTGCACTTGTATTGGTGTGGAAAAAACACTTTGCACACTTGTGTTAGTGTTGAAAACCCACTTTTCGCACTTGTGTTAGTGTTGAAAAACCACTTTTCGCACTTGTGTTGGTGCAGGAAACCACTTTTACACTTGTGTTGTGTTGTGTTGTGTTGTGTTAGTTTCGCACGTGTGGAAAAAACACTTTTTGCACTTGTGATAGTGTTGAAAAACCACATTTCGCACTTGTGTTAGTGTTGAAAAACCACTTTTCGCACTTGTGTTGGTGCAGGAAACCACTTTTGCACTTGTATTAGTGTGGAAAAACCACTTTTCGCAATTGTGTTAGTGTTGAAAAACCACTTTTCGCACTTGTATTAGTGTGGAAAAAACACTTTTTGCACTTGTGATAGTGTTGAAAAACCACTTTTCGCACTTGTGTTAGTGTTGAAAAACCACTTTTCACACTTGTGTTGGTGCAGGAAACCACTTTTGCACTTGTATTAGTGTGGAAAAACCACTTTTCGCACTAGTGTTAGTGTTGAAAAACCACTTTTCGCACTTGTGTTGGTGCAGGAAACCACTTTTGCACTTGTATTAGTGTGGAAAAACCACTTTTCGCACTTGTGTTAGTGTTGAAAAACCACTTTTCGCACCTGTGTTAGTGTTGAAAAACCACTTTTCGCACTTGTGTTGGTGCAGGAAACCACTTTTGCACGTGTATTAGTGTGGAAAAACCACTTTTCGCACTTGTGTTAGTGTTGAAAAACCACTTTTCGCACTTGTGTTAGTGTTGAAAACCCACTTTTCGCACTTGTGTTAGTGTTGAAAAACCACTTTTTGCACTTGTGTTGGTGCAGGAAACCACTTTTGCACTTGTATTAGTGTGGAAAAAACACTTTTTGCACTTGTGATAGTGTTGAAAAACCACTTTTCGCACTTGTGTTAGTGTTGAAAAACCACTTTTCGCACTTGTGTTACTGTTGAAAAACCACTTTTTGCACTTGTGTTAGTGTTGAAAAACCACTTTTCGCACTTGTGTTGGTGCAGGAAACCACTTTTGCACTTGTATTAGTGTGGAAAAATTACTTTTCGCACTTGTGTTAGTGTTGAAAAACCACTTTTCGCACTTGTGTTAGTGTTGAAAAACCACTTTTCGCACTTGTGTTGGTGCAGGAAACCACTTTTGCACTTGTATTAGTGTGGAAAAAACACTTTTTGCACTTGTGTTAGTGTTGAAAAACCCCTTTTCGCACTTGTGTTGGTGCAGGAAACCACTTTTGCACTTGTATTAGTGTGGAAAAAACACTTTTTGCACTTGTGGTAGTGTTGAAAAACCACATTTCGCACTTGTGTTAGTGTTGAAAAACCACTTTTCGCACTTGTGTTGGTGCAGGAAACCACTTTTGCACTTGTATTAGTGTGGAAAAACCACTTTTCGCACTTGTGTTAGTGTTGAAAAACCACTTTTCGCACTTGTATTAGTGTGGAAAAAACACTTTTTGCGCTTGTGATAGTGTTGAAAAACCACTTTTCGCACTTGTGTTAGTGTTGAAAAACCACTTTTCGCACTTGTGTTGGTGCAGGAAACCACTTTTGCACTTGTATTAGTGTGGAAAAAACACTTTTTGCACTTGTGATAGTGTTGAAAAACCACTTTTCGCACTTGTGTTAGTGTTGAAAAACCACTTTTCGCACTTGTGTTAGTGTTGAAAAACCACTTTTCGCACTTGTGTTGGTGCAGGAAACCACTTTTGCACTTGTATTAGTGTGGGAAAACCACTTTTCACACTTGTGATAGTGTTGAAAAACCACTTTTCGCACTTGTGTTAGTGTTGAAAAACCACTTTTCGCACTTGTGTTGGTGCAGGAAACCACTTTTGCACGTGTATTAGTGTGGAAAAACCACTTTTCGCACTTGTGTTAATGTTGAAAAACCACTTTTCGCACTTGTGTTAGTGTTGAAAAACCACTTTTCGCACTTGTGTTAGTGTTGAAAAACCACTTTTCGCACTTGTGTTGGTGCAGGAAACCACTTTTGCACTTGTATTAGTGTGGAAAAACACTTTTTGCACTTGTGATAGTGTTGAAAAACCACTTTTCGCACTTGTGTTGGTGCAGGAAACCACTTTTGCACTTGTATTAGTGTGGAAAAAACACTTTTTGCACTTGTGATAGTGTTGAAAAACCACTTTTCGCACTTGTGTTGGTGCAGGAAACCACTTTTGCACTTGTATTAGTGTGGAAAAAACACTTTTTGCACTTGTGATAGTGTTGAAAAACCACTTTTCGCACTTGTGTTAGTGTTGAAAAACCACTTTTCGCACTTGTGTTAGTGTTGAAAAACCACTTTTCGCACTTGTGTTGGTGCAGGAAACCACTTTTGCTCTTGTATTAGTGTTGAAAAAACACTTTTTGCACTTGTGATAGTGTTGAAAAACCACTTTTCGCACTTGTGTTGGTGCAGGAAACCACTTTTGCACTTGTATTGGTGTGGAAAAAACACTTTTCACACTTGTGTTAGTGTTGAAAACCCACTTTTCGCACTTGTGTTAGTGTTGAAAAACCACTTTTCGCACTTGTGTTGGTGCAGGAAACCACTTTTACACTTGTATTAGTGTGGAAAAAACACTTTTTGCACTTGTGATAGTGTTGAAAAACCACTTTACGCACTTGTGTTCGTGTTGAAAAATCACTTTTCGCACTTGTGTTGGTGCAGGAAACCACTTTTGCACTTGTATTAGTGTGGAAAAACCACTTTTCGCACTTGTGATAGTGTTGAAAAATCACTTTTCACACTTGTGTTAGTGTTGAAAAACCACTTTTCGCACTTGTGTTAGTGTTGAAAAACCACTTTTCGCACTTGTGTTGGTGCAGGAAACCACTTTTGCACTTGTATTAGTGTGGAAAAAACACTTTTTGCACTTGTGATAGTGTTGAAAAACCACTTTTCGCACTTGTGTTAGTGTTGAAAAACCACTTTTCGCACTTGTGTTAGTGTTGAAAAACCACTTTTCGCACTTGTGTTGGTGAAGGAAACCACTTTTGCTCTTGTATTAGTGTGGAAAAAACACTTTTTGCACTTGTGATAGTGTTGAAAAACCACTTTTCGCACTTGTGTTGGTGCAGGAAACCACTTTTGCACTTGTATTGGTGTGGAAAAAACACTTTTCACACTTGTGTTAGTGTTGAAAACCCACTTTTCGCACTTGTGTTAGTGTTGAAAAACCACTTTTCGCACTTGTGTTGGTGCAGGAAACCACTTTTACACTTGTGTTGTGTTGTGTTGTGTTGTGTTAGTTTCGCACGTGTGGAAAAAACACTTTTTGCACTTGTGATAGTGTTGAAAAACCACATTTCGCACTTGTGTTAGTGTTGAAAAACCACTTTTCGCACTTGTGTTGGTGCAGGAAACCACTTTTGCACTTGTATTAGTGTGGAAAAACCACTTTTCGCAATTGTGTTAGTGTTGAAAAACCACTTTTCGCACTTGTATTAGTGTGGAAAAAACACTTTTTGCACTTGTGATAGTGTTGAAAAACCACTTTTCGCACTTGTGTTAGTGTTGAAAAACCACTTTTCACACTTGTGTTGGTGCAGGAAACCACTTTTGCACTTGTATTAGTGTGGAAAAACCACTTTTCGCACTAGTGTTAGTGTTGAAAAACCACTTTTCGCACTTGTGTTGGTGCAGGAAACCACTTTTGCACTTGTATTAGTGTGGAAAAACCACTTTTCGCACTTGTGTTAGTGTTGAAAAACCACTTTTCGCACCTGTGTTAGTGTTGAAAAACCACTTTTCGCACTTGTGTTGGTGCAGGAAACCACTTTTGCACGTGTATTAGTGTGGAAAAACCACTTTTCGCACTTGTGTTAGTGTTGAAAAACCACTTTTCGCACTTGTGTTAGTGTTGAAAAACCACTTTTCGCACTTGTGTTAGTGTTGAAAAACCACTTTTCGCACTTGTGTTGGTGCAGGAAACCACTTTTGCACTTGTATTAGTGTGGAAAAAACACTTTTTGCACTTGTGATAGTGTTGAAAAACCACTTTTCGCACTTGTGTTAGTGTTGAAAAACCACTTTTCGCACTTGTGTTACTGTTGAAAAACCACTTTTTGCACTTGTGTTAGTGTTGAAAAACCACTTTTCGCACTTGTGTTGGTGCAGGAAACCACTTTTGCACTTGTATTAGTGTGGAAAAATTACTTTTCGCACTTGTGTTAGTGTTGAAAAACCACTTTTCGCACTTGTGTTAGTGTTGAAAAACCACTTTTAGCACTTGTGTTGGTGCAGGAAACCACTTTTGCACTTGTATTAGTGTGGAAAAAACACTTTTTGCACTTGTGTTAGTGTTGAAAAACCCCTTTTCGCACTTGTGTTGGTGCAGGAAACCACTTTTGCACTTGTATTAGTGTGGAAAAACCACTTTTTGCACTTGTGGTAGTGTTGAAAAACCACATTTCGCACTTGTGTTAGTGTTGAAAAACCACTTTTCGCACTTGTGTTGGTGCAGGAAACCACTTTTGCACTTGTATTAGTGTGGAAAAACCACTTTTCGCACTTGTGTTAGTGTTGAAAAACCACTTTTCGCACTTGTATTAGTGTGGAAAAAACACTTTTTGCGCTTGTGATAGTGTTGAAAAACCACTTTTCGCACTTGTGTTAGTGTTGAAAAACCACTTTTCGCACTTGTGTTAGTGTTGAAAAACCACTTTTCGCACTTGTGTTGGTGCAGGAAACCACTTTTGCACTTGTATTAGTGTGGAAAAACACTTTTTGCACTTGTGATAGTGTTGAAAAACCACTTTTCGCACTTGTGTTGGTGCAGGAAACCACTTTTGCACTTGTATTAGTGTGGAAAAAACACTTTTTGCACTTGTGATAGTGTTGAAAAACCACTTTTCGCACTTGTGTTGGTGCAGGAAACCACTTTTGCACTTGTATTAGTGTGGAAAAAACACTTTTTGCACTTGTGATAGTGTTGAAAAACCACTTTTCGCACTTGTGTTAGTGTTGAAAAACCACTTTTCGCACTTGTGTTAGTGTTGAAAAACCACTTTTCGCACTTGTGTTGGTGCAGGAAACCACTTTTGCTCTTGTATTAGTGTTGAAAAAACACTTTTTGCACTTGTGATAGTGTTGAAAAACCACTTTTCGCACTTGTGTTGGTGCAGGAAACCACTTTTGCACTTGTATTGGTGTGGAAAAAACACTTTTCACACTTGTGTTAGTGTTGAAAACCCACTTTTCGCACTTGTGTTAGTGTTGAAAAACCACTTTTCGCACTTGTGTTGGTGCAGGAAACCACTTTTACACTTGTATTAGTGTGGAAAAAACACTTTTTGCACTTGTGATAGTGTTGAAAAACCACTTTACGCACTTGTGTTCGTGTTGAAAAATCACTTTTCGCACTTGTGTTGGTGCAGGAAACCACTTTTGCACTTGTATTAGTGTGGAAAAACCACTTTTCGCACTTGTGATAGTGTTGAAAAATCACTTTTCACACTTGTGTTAGTGTTGAAAAACCACTTTTCGCACTTGTGTTAGTGTTGAAAAACCACTTTTCGCACTTGTGTTGGTGCAGGAAACCACTTTTGCACTTGTATTAGTGTGGAAAAAACACTTTTTGCACTTGTGATAGTGTTGAAAAACCACTTTTCGCACTTGTGTTACTGTTGAAAAACCACTTTTCGCACTTGTGTTAGTGTTGAAAAACCACTTTTCGCACTTGTGTTGGTGAAGGAAACCACTTTTGCTCTTGTATTAGTGTGGAAAAAACACTTTTTGCACTTGTGATAGTGTTGAAAAACCACTTTTCGCACTTGTGTTGGTGCAGGAAACCACTTTTGCACTTGTATTGGTGTGGAAAAAACACTTTTCACACTTGTGTTAGTGTTGAAAACCCACTTTTCGCACTTGTGTTAGTGTTGAAAAACCACTTTTCGCACTTGTGTTGGTGCAGGAAACCACTTTTACACTTGTGTTGTGTTGTGTTGTGTTGTGTTAGTTTCGCACGTGTGGAAAAAACACTTTTTGCACTTGTGATAGTGTTGAAAAACCACATTTCGCACTTGTGTTAGTGTTGAAAAACCACTTTTCGCACTTGTGTTGGTGCAGGAAACCACTTTTGCACTTGTATTAGTGTGGAAAAACCACTTTTCGCAATTGTGTTAGTGTTGAAAAACCACTTTTCGCACTTGTATTAGTGTGGAAAAAACACTTTTTGCACTTGTGATAGTGTTGAAAAACCACTTTTCGCACTTGTGTTAGTGTTGAAAAACCACTTTTCACACTTGTGTTGGTGCAGGAAACCACTTTTGCACTTGTATTAGTGTGGAAAAACCACTTTTCGCACTAGTGTTAGTGTTGAAAAACCACTTTTCGCACTTGTGTTGGTGCAGGAAACCACTTTTGCACTTGTATTAGTGTGGAAAAACCACTTTTCGCACTTGTGTTAGTGTTGAAAAACCACTTTTCGCACCTGTGTTAGTGTTGAAAAACCACTTTTCGCACTTGTGTTGGTGCAGGAAACCACTTTTGCACGTGTATTAGTGTGGAAAAACCACTTTTCGCACTTGTGTTAGTGTTGAAAAACCACTTTTCGCACTTGTGTTAGTGTTGAAAAACCACTTTTCGCACTTGTGTTAGTGTTGAAAAACCACTTTTCGCACTTGTGTTGGTGCAGGAAACCACTTTTGCACTTGTATTAGTGTGGAAAAAACACTTTTTGCACTTGTGATAGTGTTGAAAAACCACTTTTCGCACTTGTGTTAGTGTTGAAAAACCACTTTTCGCACTTGTGTTACTGTTGAAAAACCACTTTTTGCACTTGTGTTAGTGTTGAAAAACCACTTTTCGCACTTGTGTTGGTGCAGGAAACCACTTTTGCACTTGTATTAGTGTGGAAAAATTACTTTTCGCACTTGTGTTAGTGTTGAAAAACCACTTTTCGCACTTGTGTTAGTGTTGAAAAACCACTTTTAGCACTTGTGTTGGTGCAGGAAACCACTTTTGCACTTGTATTAGTGTGGAAAAAACACTTTTTGCACTTGTGTTAGTGTTGAAAAACCCCTTTTCGCACTTGTGTTGGTGCAGGAAACCACTTTTGCACTTGTATTAGTGTGGAAAAAACACTTTTTGCACTTGTGGTAGTGTTGAAAAACCACATTTCGCACTTGTGTTAGTGTTGAAAAACCACTTTTCGCACTTGTGTTGGTGCAGGAAACCACTTTTGCACTTGTATTAGTGTGGAAAAACCACTTTTCGCACTTGTGTTAGTGTTGAAAAACCACTTTTCGCACTTGTATTAGTGTGGAAAAAACACTTTTTGCGCTTGTGATAGTGTTGAAAAACCACTTTTCGCACTTGTGTTAGTGTTGAAAAACCACTTTTCGCACTTGTTTTGGTGCAGGAAACCACTTTTGCACTTGTATTAGTGTGGAAAAACCACTTTTCGCACTAGTGTTAGTGTTGAAAAACCACTTTTCGCACTTGTGTTGGTGCAGGAAACCACTTTTGCACTTGTATTAGTGTGGAAAAACCACTTTTCGCACTTGTGTTGGTGCAGGAAACCACTTTTGCACTTGTATTAGTGTGGAAAAACCACTTTTCGCACTTGTGTTAGTGCAGGAAACCACTTTTGCAGTTGTGTTAGTGTTGAAAAACCACTTTTCGCACTTGTGTTAGTGTTGAAAAACCACTTTTCGCACTTGTGTTGGTGCAGGAAACCACTTTTGCACTTGTATTAGTGTGGAAAAATTACTTTTCGCACCTGTGTTAGTGTTGAAAAACCACTTTTCGCACTTGTGTTGGTGCAGGAAACCACTTTTACACTTGTATTAGTGTGGAAAAAACACTTTTTGCACTTGTGATAGTGTTGAAAAACCACTTTACGCATTTGTGTTCGTGTTGAAAAATCACTTTTCGCACTTGTGTTGGTGCAGGAAACCACTTTTGCACTTGTATTAGTGTGGAAAAACCACTTTTCGCACTTGTGATAGTGTTGAAAAATCACTTTTCGCACTTGTGTTAGTGTTGAAAAACCACTTTTCGCACTTGTGTTAGTGTTGAAAAACCACTTTTCGCACTTGTGTTGGTGCAGGAAACCACTTTTGCACTTGTATTAGTGTGGAAAAAACACTTTTTGCACTTGTGATAGTGTTGAAAAACCACTTTTCGCACTTGTGTTAGTGTTGAAAAACCACTTTTCGCACTTGTGTTAGTGTTGAAAAACCACTTTTCGCACTTGTGTTGGTGAAGGAAACCACTTTTGCTCTTGTATTAGTGTGGAAAAAACACTTTTTGCACTTGTGATAGTGTTGAAAAACCACTTTTCGCACTTGTGTTGGTGCAGGAAACCACTTTTGCACTTGTATTGGTGTGGAAAAAACACTTTTCACACTTGTGTTAGTGTTGAAAACCCACTTTTCGCACTTGTGTTAGTGTTGAAAAAACACTTTTCGCACTTGTGTTGGTGCAGGAAACCACTTTTACACTTGTATTAGTGTGGAAAAAACACTTTTTGCACTTGTGATAGTGTTGAAAAACCACTTTTCGCACTTGTGTTGGTGCAGGAAACCACTTTTGCACTTGTATTAGTGTGGAAAAAACACTTTTTGCACTTGTGATAGTGTTGAAAAACCACTTTTCGCACTTGTGTTAGTGTTGAAAAACCACTTTTCGCACTTGTGTTAGTGTTGAAAAACCACTTTTCGCACTTGTGTTGGTGCAGGAAACCACTTTTGCTCTTGTATTAGTGTTGAAAAAACACTTTTTGCACTTGTGATAGTGTTGAAAAACCACTTTTCGCACTTGTGTTGGTGCAGGAAACCACTTTTGCACTTGTATTGGTGTGGAAAAAACACTTTTCACACTTGTGTTAGTGTTGAAAATCCACTTTTCGCACTTGTGTTAGTGTTGAAAAACCACTTTTCGCACTTGTGTTGGTGCAGGAAACCACTTTTACACTTGTATTAGTGTGGAAAAAACACTTTTTGCACTTGTGATAGTGTTGAAAAACCACTTTACGCACTTGTGTTCGTGTTGAAAAATCACTTTTCGCACTTGTGTTGGTGCAGGAAACCACTTTTGCACTTGTATTAGTGTGGAAAAACCACTTTTCGCACTTGTGATAGTGTTGAAAAATCACTTTTCGCACTTGTGTTAGTGTTGAAAAACCACTTTTCGCACTTGTGTTAGTGTTGAAAAACCACTTTTCGCACTTGTGTTGGTGCAGGAAACCACTTTTGCACTTGTATTAGTGTGGAAAAAACACTTTTTGCACTTGTGATAGTGTTGAAAAACCACTTTTCGCACTTGTGTTAGTGTTGAAAAACCACTTTTCGCACTTGTGTTAGTGTTGAAAAACCACTTTTCGCACTTGTGTTGGTGAAGGAAACCACTTTTGCTCTTGTATTAGTGTGGAAAAAACACTTTTTGCACTTGTGATAGTGTTGAAAAACCACTTTTCGCACTTGTGTTGGTGCAGGAAACCACTTTTGCACTTGTATTGGTGTGGAAAAAACACTTTTCACACTTGTGTTAGTGTTGAAAACCCACTTTTCGCACTTGTGTTAGTGTTGAAAAACCACTTTTCGCACTTGTGTTGGTGCAGGAAACCACTTTTACACTTGTGTTGTGTTGTGTTGTGTTGTGTTAGTTTCGCACGTGTGGAAAAAACACTTTTTGCACTTGTGATAGTGTTGAAAAACCACATTTCGCACTTGTGTTAGTGTTGAAAAACCACTTTTCGCACTTGTGTTGGTGCAGGAAACCACTTTTGCACTTGTATTAGTGTGGAAAAACCACTTTTCGCAATTGTGTTAGTGTTGAAAAACCACTTTTCGCACTTGTATTAGTGTGGAAAAAACACTTTTTGCACTTGTGATAGTGTTGAAAAACCACTTTTCGCACTTGTGTTAGTGTTGAAAAACCACTTTTCACACTTGTGTTGGTGCAGGAAACCACTTTTGTACTTGTATTAGTGTGGAAAAACCACTTTTCGCACTAGTGTTAGTGTTGAAAAACCACTTTTCGCACTTGTGTTGGTGCAGGAAACCACTTTTGCACTTGTATTAGTGTGGAAAAACCACTTTTCGCACTTGTGTTAGTGTTGAAAAACCACTTTTCGCACCTGTGTTAGTGTTGAAAAACCACTTTTCGCACTTGTGTTGGTGCAGGAAACCACTTTTGCACGTGTATTAGTGTGGAAAAACCACTTTTCGCACTTGTGTTAGTGTTGAAAAACCACTTTTCGCACTTGTGTTAGTGTTGAAAAACCACTTTTCGCACTTGTGTTAGTGTTGAAAAACCACTTTTCGCACTTGTGTTGGTGCAGGAAACCACTTTTGCACTTGTATTAGTGTGGAAAAAACACTTTTTGCACTTGTGATAGTGTTGAAAAACCACTTTTCGCACTTGTGTTAGTGTTGAAAAACCACTTTTCGCACTTGTGTTACTGTTGAAAAACCACTTTTTGCACTTGTGTTAGTGTTGAAAAACCACTTTTCGCACTTGTGTTGGTGCAGGAAACCACTTTTGCACTTGTATTAGTGTGGAAAAATTACTTTTCGCACTTGTGTTAGTGTTGAAAAACCACTTTTCGCACTTGTGTTAGTGTTGAAAAACCACTTTTAGCACTTGTGTTGGTGCAGGAAACCACTTTTGCACTTGTATTAGTGTGGAAAAAACACTTTTTGCACTTGTGTTAGTGTTGAAAAACCCCTTTTCGCACTTGTGTTGGTGCAGGAAACCACTTTTGCACTTGTATTAGTGTGGAAAAAACACTTTTTGCACTTGTGGTAGTGTTGAAAAACCACATTTCGCACTTGTGTTAGTGTTGAAAAACCACTTTTCGCACTTGTGTTGGTGCAGGAAACCACTTTTGCACTTGTATTAGTGTGGAAAAACCACTTTTCGCACTTGTGTTAGTGTTGAAAAACCACTTTTCGCACTTGTATTAGTGTGGAAAAAACACTTTTTGCGCTTGTGATAGTGTTGAAAAACCACTTTTCGCACTTGTGTTAGTGTTGAAAAACCACTTTTCGCACTTGTTTTGGTGCAGGAAACCACTTTTGCACTTGTATTAGTGTGGAAAAACCACTTTTCGCACTAGTGTTAGTGTTGAAAAACCACTTTTCGCACTTGTGTTGGTGCAGGAAACCACTTTTGCACTTGTATTAGTGTGGAAAAACCACTTTTCGCACTTGTGTTGGTGCAGGAAACCACTTTTGCACTTGTATTAGTGTGGAAAAACCACTTTTCACACTTGTGTTAGTGCAGGAAACCACTTTTGCAGTTGTGTTAGTGTTGAAAAACCACTTTTCGCACTTGTGTTAGTGTTGAAAAACCACTTTTCGCACTTGTGTTGGTGCAGGAAACCACTTTTGCACTTGTATTAGTGTGGAAAAATTACTTTTCGCACCTGTGTTAGTGTTGAAAAACCACTTTTCGCACTTGTGTTGGTGCAGGAAACCACTTTTACACTTGTATTAGTGTGGAAAAAACACTTTTTGCACTTGTGATAGTGTTGAAAAACCACTTTACGCACTTGTGTTCGTGTTGAAAAATCACTTTTCGCACTTGTGTTGGTGCAGGAAACCACTTTTGCACTTGTATTAGTGTGGAAAAACCACTTTTCGCACTTGTGATAGTGTTGAAAAATCACTTTTCGCACTTGTGTTAGTGTTGAAAAACCACTTTTCGCACTTGTGTTAGTGTTGAAAAACCACTTTTCGCACTTGTGTTGGTGCAGGAAACCACTTTTGCACTTGTATTAGTGTGGAAAAAACACTTTTTGCACTTGTGATAGTGTTGAAAAACCACTTTTCGCACTTGTGTTAGTGTTGAAAAACCACTTTTCGCACTTGTGTTAGTGTTGAAAAACCACTTTTCGCACTTGTGTTGGTGAAGGAAACCACTTTTGCTCTTGTATTAGTGTGGAAAAAACACTTTTTGCACTTGTGATAGTGTTGAAAAACCACTTTTCGCACTTGTGTTGGTGCAGGAAACCACTTTTGCACTTGTATTGGTGTGGAAAAAACACTTTTCACACTTGTGTTAGTGTTGAAAACCCACTTTTCGCACTTGTGTTAGTGTTGAAAAACCACTTTTCGCACTTGTGTTGGTGCAGGAAACCACTTTTACACTTGTGTTGTGTTGTGTTGTGTTGTGTTAGTTTCGCACGTGTGGAAAAAACACTTTTTGCACTTGTGATAGTGTTGAAAAACCACATTTCGCACTTGTGTTAGTGTTGAAAAACAACTTTTCGCACTTGTGTTGGTGCAGGAAACCACTTTTGCACTTGTATTAGTGTGGAAAAACCACTTTTCGCAATTGTGTTAGTGTTGAAAAACCACTTTTCGCACTTGTATTAGTGTGGAAAAAACACTTTTTGCACTTGTGATAGTGTTGAAAAACCACTTTTCGCACTTGTGTTAGTGTTGAAAAACCACTTTTCACACTTGTGTTGGTGCAGGAAACCACTTTTGCACTTGTATTAGTGTGGAAAAACCACTTTTCGCACTAGTGTTAGTGTTGAAAAACCACTTTTCGCACTTGTGTTGGTGCAGGAAACCACTTTTGCACTTGTATTAGTGTGGAAAAACCACTTTTCGCACTTGTGTTAGTGTTGAAAAACCACTTTTCGCACCTGTGTTAGTGTTGAAAAACCACTTTTCGCACTTGTGTTGGTGCAGGAAACCACTTTTGCACGTGTATTAGTGTGGAAAAACCACTTTTCGCACTTGTGTTAGTGTTGAAAAACCACTTTTCGCACTTGTGTTAGTGTTGAAAAACCACTTTTCGCACTTGTGTTAGTGTTGAAAAACCACTTTTCGCACTTGTGTTGGTGCAGGAAACCACTTTTGCACTTGTATTAGTGTGGAAAAAACACTTTTTGCACTTGTGATAGTGTTGAAAAACCACTTTTCGCACTTGTGTTAGTGTTGAAAAACCACTTTTCGCACTTGTGTTACTGTTGAAAAACCACTTTTTGCACTTGTGTTAGTGTTGAAAAACCACTTTTCGCACTTGTGTTGGTGCAGGAAACCACTTTTGCACTTGTATTAGTGTGGAAAAATTACTTTTCGCACTTGTGTTAGTGTTGAAAAACCACTTTTCGCACTTGTGTTAGTGTTGAAAAACCACTTTTCGCACTTGTGTTGGTGCAGGAAACCACTTTTGCACTTGTATTAGTGTGGAAAAAACACTTTTTGCACTTGTGTTAGTGTTGAAAAACCCCTTTTCGCACTTGTGTTGGTGCAGGAAACCACTTTTGCACTTGTATTAGTGTGGAAAAAACACTTTTTGCACTTGTGGTAGTGTTGAAAAACCACATTTCGCACTTGTGTTAGTGTTGAAAAACCACTTTTCGCACTTGTGTTGGTGCAGGAAACCACTTTTGCACTTGTATTAGTGTGGAAAAACCACTTTTCGCACTTGTGTTAGTGTTGAAAAACCACTTTTCGCACTTGTATTAGTGTGGAAAAAACACTTTTTGCGCTTGTGATAGTGTTGAAAAACCACTTTTCGCACTTGTGTTAGTGTTGAAAAACCACTTTTCGCACTTGTTTTGGTGCAGGAAACCACTTTTGCACTTGTATTAGTGTGGAAAAACCACTTTTCGCACTAGTGTTAGTGTTGAAAAACCACTTTTCGCACTTGTGTTGGTGCAGGAAACCACTTTTGCACTTGTATTAGTGTGGAAAAACCACTTTTCGCAATTGTGTTGGTGCAGGAAACCACTTTTGCACTTGTATTAGTGTGGAAAAACCACTTTTCGCACTTGTGTTGGTGCAGGAAACCACTTTTGCACTTGTGTTAGTGTTGAAAAACCACTTTTCGCACTTGTGTTAGTGTTGAAAAACCACTTTTCGCACTTGTGTTGGTGCAGGAAACCACTTTTGCACTTGTATTAGTGTGGAAAAATTACTTTTCGCACCTGTGTTAGTGTTGAAAAACCACTTTTCGCACTTGTGTTAGTGTTGAAAAACCACTTTTCGCACTTGTGTTGGTGCAGGAAACCACTTTTGCACTTGTATTAGTGTGGAAAAACCACTTTTCGCACTAGTGTTAGTGTTGAAAAACCACTTTTCACACTTGTGTTGGTGCAGGAAACCACTTTTGCACTTGTATTAGTGTGGAAAAACCACTTTTCGCACTTGTGTTAGTGTTGAAAAACCACTTTTCGCACCTGTGTTAGTGTTGAAAAACCACTTTTCGCACTTGTGTTGGTGCAGGAAACCACTTTTGCACTTGTATTAGTGTGGAAAAACCACTTTTCGCACTAGTGTTAGTGTTGAAAAACCACTTTTCACACTTGTGTTGGTGCAGGAAACCACTTTTGCACTTGTATTAGTGTGGAAAAACCACTTTTCGCACTTGTGTTAGTGTTGAAAAACCACTTTTCGCACTTGTGTTAGTGTTGAAAAACCACTTTTCGCACTTGTGTTAGTGTTGAAAAACCACTTTTCGCACTTGTGTTGGTGCAGGAAACCACTTTTGCACTTGTATTAGTGTGGAAAAAACACTTTTTGCACTTGTGATAGTGTTGAAAAACCACTTTTCGCACTTGTGTTAGTGTTGAAAAACCACTTTTCGCACTTGTGTTACTGTTGAAAAACCACTTTTTGCACTTGTGTTAGTGTTGAAAAACCACTTTTCGCACTTGTGTTGGTGCAGGAAACCACTTTTGCACTTGTATTAGTGTGGAAAAATTACTTTTCGCACTTGTGTTCGTGTTGAAAAACCACTTTTCGCACTTGTGTTAGTGTTGAAAAACCACTTTTCGCACTTGTGTTGGTGCAGGAAACCACTTTTGCACTTGTATTAGTGTGGAAAAAACACTTTTTGCACTTGTGATAGTGTTGAAAAACCACTTTTCGCACTTGTGTTAGTGTTGAAAAACCACTTTTCGCACTTGTGTTGGTGCAGGAAACCACTTTTGCACGTGTATTAGTGTGGAAAAAACCACTTTTCGCACTTGTGTTAGTGTTGAAAAACCCCTTTTCGCACTTGTGTTAGTGTTGAAAAACCACTTTTCGCACTTGTGTTAGTGTTGAAAAACCACTTTTCGCACTTATGTTGGTGCAGGAAACCACTTTTGCACTTGTATTAGTGTGGAAAAAACACTTTTTGCACTTGTGATAGTGTTGAAAAACCACTTTTCGCCCTTGTGTTGGTGCAGGAAACCACTTTTGCACTTGTATTAGTGTGGAAAAAACACTTTTTGCACTTGTGATAGTGTTGAAAAACCACTTTTCGCACTTGTGTTAGTGTTGAAAAACCACTTTTCGCACTTGTGTTAGTGTTGAAAAACCACTTTTCGCACTTGTGTTGGTGCAGGAAACCACTTTTGCACTTGTATTAGTGTGGGAAAACCACTTTTCGCACTTGTGATAGTGTTGAAAAACCACTTTTCGCACTTGTGTTAGTGTTGAAAAACCACTTTTCGCACTTGTGTTGGTGCAGGAAACCACTTTTGCACGTGTATTAGTGTGGAAAAACCACTTTTCGCACTTGTGTTAATGTTGAAAAACCACTTTTCGCACTTGTGTTAGTGTTGAAAAACCACTTTTCGCACTTGTGTTAGTGTTGAAAAACCACTTTTCGCACTTGTGTTGGTGCAGGAAACCACTTTTGCACTTGTATTAGTGTGGAAAAACACTTTTTGCACTTGTGATAGTGTTGAAAAACCACTTTTCGCACTTGTGTTGGTGCAGGAAACCACTTTTGCACTTGTATTAGTGTGGAAAAAACACTTTTTGCACTTGTGATAGTGTTGAAAAACCACTTTTCGCACTTGTGTTGGTGCAGGAAACCACTTTTGCACTTGTATTAGTGTGGAAAAAACACTTTTTGCACTTGTGATAGTGTTGAAAAACCACTTTTCGCACTTGTGTTAGTGTTGAAAAACCACTTTTCGCACTTGTGTTAGTGTTGAAAAACCACTTTTCGCACTTGTGTTGGTGCAGGAAACCACTTTTGCTCTTGTATTAGTGTTGAAAAAACACTTTTTGCACTTGTGATAGTGTTGAAAAACCACTTTTCGCACTTGTGTTGGTGCAGGGAACCACTTTTGCACTTGTATTGGTGTGGAAAAAACACTTTTCACACTTGTGTTAGTGTTGAAAACCCACTTTTCGCACTTGTGTTAGTGTTGAAAAACCACTTTTCGCACTTGTGTTACTGTTGAAAAACCACTTTTTGCACTTGTGTTAGTGTTGAAAAACCACTTTTCGCACTTGTGTTGGTGCAGGAAACCACTTTTGCACTTGTATTAGTGTGGAAAAATTACTTTTCGCACTTGTGTTCATGTTGAAAAACCACTTTTCGCACTTGTGTTAGTGTTGAAAAACCACTTTTCGCACTTGTGTTGGTGCAGGAAACCACTTTTGCACTTGTATTAGTGTGGAAAAAACACTTTTTGCACTTGTGATAGTGTTGAAAAACCACTTTTCGCACTTGTGTTAGTGTTGAAAAACCACTTTTCGCACTTGTGTTGGTGCAGGAAACCACTTTTGCACGTGTATTAGTGTGGAAAAACCACTTTTCGCACTTGTGTTAGTGTTGAAAAACCCCTTTTCGCACTTGTGTTAGTGTTGAAAAACCACTTTTCGCACTTGTGTTAGTGTTGAAAAACCACTTTTCGCACTTATGTTGGTGCAGGAAACCACTTTTGCACTTGTATTAGTGTGGAAAAAACACTTTTTGCACTTGTGATAGTGTTGAAAACCACTTTTCGCCCTTGTGTTGGTGCAGGAAACCACTTTTGCACTTGTATTAGTGTGGAAAAAACACTTTTTGCAACTTGTGATAGTGTTGAAAAACCACTTTTCGCACTTGTGTTAGTGTTGAAAAACCACTTTTCGCACTTGTGTTAGTGTTGAAAAACCACTTTTCGCACTTGTGTTGGTGCAGGAAACCACTTTTGCACTTGTATTAGTGTGGGAAAACCACTTTTCGCACTTGTGATAGTGTTGAAAAACCACTTTTCGCACTTGTGTTAGTGTTGAAAAACCACTTTTCGCACTTGTGTTGGTGCAGGAAACCACTTTTGCACGTGTATTAGTGTGGAAAAACCACTTTTCGCACTTGTGTTAATGTTGAAAAACCACTTTTCGCACTTGTGTTAGTGTTGAAAAACCACTTTTCGCACTTGTGTTAGTGTTGAAAAACCACTTTTCGCACTTGTGTTGGTGCAGGAAACCACTTTTGCACTTGTATTAGTGTGGAAAAACACTTTTTGCACTTGTGATAGTGTTGAAAAACCACTTTTCGCACTTGTGTTGGTGCAGGAAACCACTTTTGCACTTGTATTAGTGTGGAAAAAACACTTTTTGCACTTGTGATAGTGTTGAAAAACCACTTTTCGCACTTGTGTTGGTGCAGGAAACCACTTTTGCACTTGTATTAGTGTGGAAAAAACACTTTTTGCACTTGTGATAGTGTTGAAAAACCACTTTTCGCACTTGTGTTAGTGTTGAAAAACCACTTTTCGCACTTGTGTTAGTGTTGAAAAACCACTTTTCGCACTTGTGTTGGTGCAGGAAACCACTTTTGCTCTTGTATTAGTGTTGAAAAAACACTTTTTGCACTTGTGATAGTGTTGAAAAACCACTTTTCGCACTTGTGTTGGTGCAGGAAACCACTTTTGCACTTGTATTGGTGTGGAAAAAACACTTTTCACACTTGTGTTAGTGTTGAAAACCCACTTTTCGCACTTGTGTTAGTGTTGAAAAACCACTTTTCGCACTTGTGTTGGTGCAGGAAACCACTTTTACACTTGTATTAGTGTGGAAAAAACACTTTTTGCACTTGTGATAGTGTTGAAAAACCACTTTTCGCACTTGTGTTAGTGTTGAAAAACCACTTTTCGCACTTGTGTTAGTGTTGAAAAACCACTTTTCGCACTTGTGTTGGTGCAGGAAACCACTTTTGCACTTGTATTAGTGTGGGAAAACCACTTTTCGCACTTGTGATAGTGTTGAAAAACCACTTTTCGCACTTGTGTTAGTGTTGAAAAACCACTTTTCGCACTTGTGTTGGTGCAGGAAACCACTTTTGCACGTGTATTAGTGTGGAAAAACCACTTTTCGCACTTGTGTTAATGTTGAAAAACCACTTTTCGCACTTGTGTTAGTGTTGAAAAACCACTTTTCGCACTTGTGTTAGTGTTGAAAAACCACTTTTCGCACTTGTGTTGGTGCAGGAAACCACTTTTGCACTTGTATTAGTGTGGAAAAACACTTTTTGCACTTGTGATAGTGTTGAAAAACCACTTTTCGCACTTGTGTTGGTGCAGGAAACCACTTTTGCACTTGTATTAGTGTGGAAAAAACACTTTTTGCACTTGTGATAGTGTTGAAAAACCACTTTTCGCACTTGTGTTGGTGCAGGAAACCACTTTTGCACTTGTATTAGTGTGGAAAAAACACTTTTTGCACTTGTGATAGTGTTGAAAAACCACTTTTCGCACTTGTGTTAGTGTTGAAAAACCACTTTTCGCACTTGTGTTAGTGTTGAAAAACCACTTTTCGCACTTGTGTTGGTGCAGGAAACCACTTTTGCTCTTGTATTAGTGTTGAAAAAACACTTTTTGCACTTGTGATAGTGTTGAAAAACCACTTTTCGCACTTGTGTTGGTGCAGGGAACCACTTTTGCACTTGTATTGGTGTGGAAAAAACACTTTTCACACTTGTGTTAGTGTTGAAAACCCACTTTTCGCACTTGTGTTAGTGTTGAAAAACCACTTTTCGCACTTGTGTTACTGTTGAAAAACCACTTTTTGCACTTGTGTTAGTGTTGAAAAACCACTTTTCGCACTTGTGTTGGTGCAGGAAACCACTTTTGCACTTGTATTAGTGTGGAAAAATTACTTTTCGCACTTGTGTTCATGTTGAAAAACCACTTTTCGCACTTGTGTTAGTGTTGAAAAACCACTTTTCGCACTTGTGTTGGTGCAGGAAACCACTTTTGCACTTGTATTAGTGTGGAAAAAACACTTTTTGCACTTGTGATAGTGTTGAAAAACCACTTTTCACACTTGTGTTAGTGTTGAAAAACCACTTTTCGCACTTGTGTTGGTGCAGGAAACCACTTTTGCACGTGTATTAGTGTGGAAAAACCACTTTTCGCACTTGTGTTAGTGTTGAAAAACCCCTTTTCGCACTTGTGTTAGTGTTGAAAAACCACTTTTTGCACTTGTGTTAGTGTTGAAAAACCACTTTTCGCACTTATGTTGGTGCAGGAAACCACTTTTGCACTTGTATTAGTGTGGAAAAAACACTTTTTGCACTTGTGATAGTGTTGAAAACCACTTTTCGCCCTTGTGTTGGTGCAGGAAACCACTTTTGCACTTGTATTAGTGTGGAAAAAACACTTTTTGCACTTGTGATAGTGTTGAAAAACCACTTTTCGCACTTGTGTTAGTGTTGAAAAACCACTTTTCGCACTTGTGTTAGTGTTGAAAAACCACTTTTCGCACTTGTGTTGGTGCAGGAAACCACTTTTGCACTTGTATTAGTGTGGGAAAACCACTTTTCGCACTTGTGATAGTGTTGAAAAACCACTTTTCGCACTTGTGTTAGTGTTGAAAAACCACTTTTCGCACTTGTGTTGGTGCAGGAAACCACTTTTGCACGTGTATTAGTGTGGAAAAACCACTTTTCGCACTTGTGTTAATGTTGAAAAACCACTTTTCGCACTTGTGTTAGTGTTGAAAAACCACTTTTCGCACTTGTGTTAGTGTTGAAAAACCACTTTTCGCACTTGTGTTGGTGCAGGAAACCACTTTTGCACTTGTATTAGTGTGGAAAAACACTTTTTGCACTTGTGATAGTGTTGAAAAACCACTTTTCGCACTTGTGTTGGTGCAGGAAACCACTTTTGCACTTGTATTAGTGTGGAAAAAACACTTTTTGCACTTGTGATAGTGTTGAAAAACCACTTTTCGCACTTGTGTTGGTGCAGGAAACCACTTTTGCACTTGTATTAGTGTGGAAAAAACACTTTTTGCACTTGTGATAGTGTTGAAAAACCACTTTTCGCACTTGTGTTAGTGTTGAAAAACCACTTTTCGCACTTGTGTTAGTGTTGAAAAACCACTTTTCGCACTTGTGTTGGTGCAGGAAACCACTTTTGCTCTTGTATTAGTGTTGAAAAAACACTTTTTGCACTTGTGATAGTGTTGAAAAACCACTTTTCGCACTTGTGTTGGTGCAGGAAACCACTTTTGCACTTGTATTGGTGTGGAAAAAACACTTTTCACACTTGTGTTAGTGTTGAAAACCCACTTTTCGCACTTGTGTTAGTGTTGAAAAACCACTTTTCGCACTTGTGTTGGTGCAGGAAACCACTTTTACACTTGTATTAGTGTGGAAAAAACACTTTTTGCACTTGTGATAGTGTTGAAAAACCACTTTACGCACTTGTGTTCGTGTTGAAAAATCACTTTTCGCACTTGTGTTGGTGCAGGAAACCACTTTTGCACTTGTATTAGTGTGGAAAAACCACTTTTCGCACTTGTGATAGTGTTGAAAAATCACTTTTCGCACTTGTGTTAGTGTTGAAAAACCACTTTTCGCACTTGTGTTAGTGTTGAAAAACCACTTTTCGCACTTGTGTTGGTGCAGGAAACCACTTTTGCACTTGTATTAGTGTGGAAAAAACACTTTTTGCACTTGTGATAGTGTTGAAAAACCACTTTTCGCACTTGTGTTAGTGTTGAAAAACCACTTTTCGCACTTGTGTTAGTGTTGAAAAACCACTTTTCGCACTTGTGTTGGTGAAGGAAACCACTTTTGCTCTTGTATTAGTGTGGAAAAAACACTTTTTGCACTTGTGATAGTGTTGAAAAACCACTTTTCGCACTTGTGTTGGTGCAGGAAACCACTTTTGCACTTGTATTGGTGTGGAAAAAACACTTTTCACACTTGTGTTAGTGTTGAAAACCCACTTTTCGCACTTGTGTTAGTGTTGAAAAACCACTTTTCGCACTTGTGTTGGTGCAGGAAACCACTTTTACACTTGTGTTGTGTTGTGTTGTGTTGTGTTAGTTTCGCACGTGTGGAAAAAACACTTTTTGCACTTGTGATAGTGTTGAAAAACCACATTTCGCACTTGTGTTAGTGTTGAAAAACCACTTTTCGCACTTGTGTTGGTGCAGGAAACCACTTTTGCACTTGTATTAGTGTGGAAAAACCACTTTTCGCAATTGTGTTAGTGTTGAAAAACCACTTTTCGCACTTGTATTAGTGTGGAAAAAACACTTTTTGCACTTGTGATAGTGTTGAAAAACCACTTTTCGCACTTGTGTTAGTGTTGAAAAACCACTTTTCACACTTGTGTTGGTGCAGGAAACCACTTTTGCACTTGTATTAGTGTGGAAAAACCACTTTTCGCACTAGTGTTAGTGTTGAAAAACCACTTTTCGCACTTGTGTTGGTGCAGGAAACCACTTTTGCACTTGTATTAGTGTGGAAAAACCACTTTTCGCACTTGTGTTAGTGTTGAAAAACCACTTTTCGCACCTGTGTTAGTGTTGAAAAACCACTTTTCGCACTTGTGTTGGTGCAGGAAACCACTTTTGCACGTGTATTAGTGTGGAAAAACCACTTTTCGCACTTGTGTTAGTGTTGAAAAACCACTTTTCGCACTTGAGTTAGTGTTGAAAAACCACTTTTCGCACTTGTGTTAGTGTTGAAAAACCACTTTTCGCACTTGTGTTGGTGCAGGAAACCACTTTTGCACTTGTATTAGTGTGGAAAAAACACTTTTTGCACTTGTGATAGTGTTGAAAAACCACTTTTCGCACTTGTGTTAGTGTTGAAAAACCACTTTTCGCACTTGTGTTACTGTTGAAAAACCACTTTTTGCACTTGTGTTAGTGTTGAAAAACCACTTTTCGCACTTGTGTTGGTGCAGGAAACCACTTTTGCACTTGTATTAGTGTGGAAAAATTACTTTTCGCACTTGTGTTAGTGTTGAAAAACCACTTTTCGCACTTGTGTTAGTGTTGAAAAACCACTTTTCGCACTTGTGTTGGTGCAGGAAACCACTTTTGCACTTGTATTAGTGTGGAAAAAACACTTTTTGCACTTGTGTTAGTGTTGAAAAACCCCTTTTCGCACTTGTGTTGGTGCAGGAAACCACTTTTGCACTTGTATTAGTGTGGAAAAAACACTTTTTGCACTTGTGGTAGTGTGAAAAACCACATTTCGCACTTGTGTTAGTGTTGAAAAACCACTTTTCGCACTTGTGTTGGTGCAGGAAACCACTTTTGCACTTGTATTAGTGTGGAAAAACCACTTTTCGCACTTGTGTTAGTGTTGAAAAACCACTTTTCGCACTTGTATTAGTGTGGAAAAAACACTTTTTGCGCTTGTGATAGTGTTGAAAAACCACTTTTCGCACTTGTGTTAGTGTTGAAAAACCACTTTTCGCACTTGTTTTGGTGCAGGAAACCACTCTTGCACTTGTATTAGTGTGGAAAAACCACTTTTCGCACTAGTGTTAGTGTTGAAAAACCACTTTTCGCACTTGTGTTGGTGCAGGAAACCACTTTTGCACTTGTATTAGTGTGGAAAAACCACTTTTCGCACTTGTGTTGGTGCAGGAAACCACTTTTGCACTTGTATTAGTGTGGAAAAACCACTTTTCGCACTTGTGTTGGTGCAGGAAACCACTTTTGCACTTGTGTTAGTGTTGAAAAACCACTTTTCGCACTTGTGTTAGTGTTGAAAAACCACTTTTCGCACTTGTGTTGGTGCAGGAAACCACTTTTGCACTTGTATTAGTGTGGAAAAATTACTTTTCGCACCTGTGTTAGTGTTGAAAAACCACTTTTCGCACTTGTGTTAGTGTTGAAAAACCACTTTTCGCACTTGTGTTGGTGCAGGAAACCACTTTTGCACTTGTATTAGTGTGGAAAAAACACTTTTTGCACTTGTGATAGTGTTGAAAAACCACTTTTCGCACTTGTGTTAGTGTTGAAAAACCACTTTTCGCACTTGTGTTAGTGTTGAAACACCACTTTTCGCACTTGTGTTGGTGCAGGAAACTACTTTTGCACTTGTATTAGTGTGGAAAAACCACTTTTCGCACTTGTGTTAGTGTTGAAAAACCCCTTTTCGCACTTGTGTTAGTGTTGAAAAACCACTTTTCGCACTTGTGTTGGTGCAGGAAACCACTTTTGCACTTGTATTAGTGTGGAAAAAACACTTTTTGCACTTGTGGTAGTGTTGAAAAACCACATTTCGCACTTGTGTTAGTGTTGAAAAACCACTTTTCGCACTTGTGTTGGTGCAGGAAACCACTTTTGCACTTGTATTAGTGTGGAAAAACCACTTTTCGCACTTGTGTTAGTGTTGAAAAACCACTTTTCGCACTTGTATTAGTGTGGAAAAAACACTTTTTGCGCTTGTGATAGTGTTGAAAAACCACTTTTCGCACTTGTGTTAGTGTTGAAAAACCACTTTTCGCACTTGTGTTGGTGCAGGAAACCACTTTTGCACTTGTATTAGTGTGGAAAAACCACTTTTCGCACTAGTGTTAGTGTTGAAAAACCACTTTTCGCACTTGTGTTGGTGCAGGAAACCACTTTTGCACTTGTATTAGTGTGGAAAAACCACTTTTCGCACTTGTGTTGGTGCAGGAAACCACTTTTGCACTTGTATTAGTGTGGAAAAACCACTTTTCGCACTTGTGTTGGTGCAGGAAACCACTTTTGCACTTGTGTTAGTGTTGAAAAACCACTTTTCGCACTTGTGTTAGTGTTGAAAAACCACTTTTCGCACTTGTGTTGGTGCAGGAAACCACTTTTGCACTTGTATTAGTGTGGAAAAACCACTTTTCGCACTTGTGTTAGTGTTGAAAAACCACTTTTCGCACTTGTGTTAGTGTTGAAAAACCACTTTTCGCACTTGTGTTGGTGCAGGAAACCACTTTTGCACTTGTATTAGTGTGGAAAAACCACTTTTCGCACTTGTGTTAGTGTTGAAAAACCACTTTTCGCACTTGTGTTAGTGTTGAAAAACCACATTTCGCACTTGCGTTGGTGCAGGAAACCACTTTTGCACTTGTATTAGTGTGGAAAAAACACTTTTTGCACTTGTGATAGTGTTGAAAAACCACTTTTTGCACTTGTGTTAGTGTTGAAAAACCACTTTTCGCACTTGTGTTGGTGCAGGAAACCACTTTTGCACTTGCATTAGTGTGGAAAAACCACTTTTCTCACTTGTGTTAGTGTTGAAAAACCACTTTTTGCACTTGTGTTAGTGTTGAAAAACCACTTTTCGCACTTGTGATAGTGTTGAAAAACCACTTTTCGCACTTGTGTTAGTGTTGAAAAACCACTTTTTGCACTTGTGTTAGTGTTGAAAAACCACTTTTCGCACTTGTGTTGGTGCAGGAAACCACTTTTGCACTTGTATTAGTGTGGAAAAAACACTTTTTGCACTTGTGATAGTGTTGAAAAACCACTTTTCGCACTTGTGTTAGTGTTGAAAAACCACTTTTCGCACTTGTGTTAGTGTTGAAAAACCACTTTTCGCACTTGTGTTGGTGCAGGAAACCACTTTTGCACTTGTATTAGTGTGGAAAAACACTTTTTGCACTTGTGATAGTGTTGAAAAACCACTTTTCGCACTTGTGTTAGTGTTGAAAAACCACTTTTCGCACTTGTGTTGGTGCAGGAAACCACTTTTGCACTTGTATTAGTGTGGAAAAACCACTTTTCGCACTTGTGTTGGTGCAGGAAACCACTTTTGCACTTGTGTTAGTGTTGAAAAACAACTTTTCGCACTTGTGTTAGTGTTGAAAAACCACTTTTCGCACTTGTGTTGGTGCAGGAAACCACTTTTGCACTTGTATTAGTGTGGAAAAACCACTTTTCGCACTTGTGTTAGTGTTGAAAAACCACTTTTCGCACTTGTGTTAGTGTTGAAAAACCACTTTTCGCACTTGTGTTGGTGCAGGAAACCACTTTTGCACGTGTATTAGTGTGGAAAAACCACTTTTCGCACTTGTGTTAGTGTTGAAAAACCACTTTTCGCACTTGTGTTAGTGTTGAAAAACCACTTTTCGCACTTGTGTTAGTGTTGAAAAACCACTTTTCGCACTTGTGTTGGTGCAGGAAACCACTTTTGCACTTGTATTAGTGTGGAAAAAACACTTTTTGCACTTGTGATAGTGTTGAAAAACCACTTTTCGCACTTGTGTTAGTGTTGAAAAACCACTTTTCGCACTTGTGTTACTGTTGAAAAACCACTTTTTGCACTTGTGTTAGTGTTGAAAAACCACTTTTCGCACTTGTGTTGGTGCAGGAAACCACTTTTGCACTTGTATTAGTGTGGAAAAATTACTTTTCACACTTGTGTTAGTGTTGAAAAACCACTTTTCGCACTTGTGTTAGTGTTGAAAAACCACTTTTCGCACTTGTGTTGGTGCAGGAAACCACTTTTGCACTTGTATTAGTGTGGAAAAAACACTTTTTGCACTTGTGTTAGTGTTGAAAAACCCCTTTTCGCACTTGTTTTGGTGCAGGACACCACTTTTGCACTTGTATTAGTGTGGAAAAAACACTTTTTGCACTTGTGGTAGTGTTGAAAAACCACATTTCGCACTTGTGTTAGTGTTGAAAAACCACTTTTCGCACTTGTGTTGGTGCAGGAAACCACTTTTGCACTTGTATTAGTGTGGAAAAACCACTCTTCGCACTTGTGTTAGTGTTGAAAAACCACTTTTCGCACTTGTATTAGTGTGGAAAAAACACTTTTTGCGCTTGTGATAGTGTTGAAAAACCACTTTTCGCACTTGTGTTAGTGTTGAAAAACCACTTTTCGCACTTGTTTTGGTGCAGGAAACCACTTTTGCACTTGTATTAGTGTGGAAAAACCACTTTTCGCACTCGTGTTAGTGTTGAAAAACCACTTTTCGCACTTGTGTTGGTGCAGGAAACCACTTTTGCACTTGTATTAGTGTGGAAAAACCACTTTTCGCACTTGTGTTGGTGCAGGAAACCACTTTTGCACTTGTATTAGTGTGGAAAAACCACTTTTCGCACTTGTGTTGGTGCAGGAAACCACTTTTGCACTTGTGTTAGTGTTGAAAAACCACTTTTCGCACTTGTGTTAGTGTTGAAAAACCACTTTTCGCACTTGTGTTGGTGCAGGAAACCACTTTTGCACTTGTATTAGTGTGGAAAAATTACTTTTCGCACCTGTGTTAGTGTTGAAAAACCACTTTTCGCACTTGTGTTAGTGTTGAAAAACCACTTTTCGCACTTGTGTTGGTGCAGGAAACCACTTTTGCACTTGTATTAGTGTGGAAAAAACACTTTTTGCACTTGTGATAGTGTTGAAAAACCACTTTTCGCACTTGTGTTAGTGTTGAAAAACCACTTTTCGCACTTGTGTTAGTGTTGAAACACCACTTTTCGCACTTGTGTTGGTGCAGGAAACTACTTTTGCACTTGTATTAGTGTGGAAAAACCACTTTTCGCACTTGTGTTAGTGTTGAAAAACCCCTTTTCGCACTTGTGTTAGTGTTGAAAAACCACTTTTCGCACTTGTGTTGGTGCAGGAAACCACTTTTGCACTTGTATTAGTGTGGAAAAAACACTTTTTGCACTTGTGGTAGTGTTGAAAAACCACATTTCGCACTTGTGTTAGTGTTGAAAAACCACTTTTCGCACTTGTGTTGGTGCAGGAAACCACTTTTGCACTTGTATTAGTGTAGAAAAACCACTTTTCGCACTTGTGTTAGTGTTGAAAAACCACTTTTCGCACTTGTATTAGTGTGGAAAAAACACTTTTTGCGCTTGTGATAGTGTTGAAAAACCACTTTTCGCACTTGTGTTAGTGTTGAAAAACCACTTTTCGCACTTGTGTTGGTGCAGGAAACCACTTTTGCACTTGTATTAGTGTGGAAAAACCACTTTTCGCACTAGTGTTAGTGTTGAAAAACCACTTTTCGCACTTGTGTTGGTGCAGGAAACCACTTTTGCACTTGTATTAGTGTGGAAAAACCACTTTTCGCACTTGTGTTGGTGCAGGAAACCACTTTTGCACTTGTATTAGTGTGGAAAAACCACTTTTCGCACTTGTGTTGGTGCAGGAAACCACTTTTGCACTTGTGTTAGTGTTGAAAAACCACTTTTCGCACTTGTGTTAGTGTTGAAAAACCACTTTTCGCACTTGTGTTGGTGCAGGAAACCACTTTTGCACTTGTATTAGTGTGGAAATACCACTTTTCGCACTTGTGTTAGTGTTGAAAAACCACTTTTCGCACTTGTGTTAGTGTTGAAAAACCACTTTTCGCACTTGTGTTGGTGCAGGAAACCACTTTTGCACTTGTATTAGTGTGGAAAAACCACTTTTCGCACTTGTGTTAGTGTTGAAAAACCACTTTTCGCACTTGTGTTAGTGTTGAAAAACCACATTTCGCACTTGCGTTGGTGCAGGAAACCACTTTTGCACTTGTATTAGTGTGGAAAAAACACTTTTTGCACTTGTGATAGTGTTGAAAAACCACTTTTTGCACTTGTGTTAGTGTTGAAAAACCACTTTTCGCACTTGTGTTGGTGCAGGAAACCACTTTTGCACTTGCATTAGTGTGGAAAAACCACTTTTCTCACTTGTGTTAGTGTTGAAAAACCACTTTTTGCACTTGTGTTAGTGTTGAAAAACCACTTTTCGCACTTGTGATAGTGTTGAAAAACCACTTTTCGCACTTGTGTTAGTGTTGAAAAACCACTTTTTGCACTTGTGTTAGTGTTGAAAAACCACTTTTCGCACTTGTGTTGGTGCAGGAAACCACTTTTGCACTTGTATTAGTGTGGAAAAAACACTTTTTGCACTTGTGATAGTGTTGAAAAACCACTTTTCGCACTTGTGTTAGTGTTGAAAAACCACTTTTCGCACTTGTGTTAGTGTTGAAAAACCACTTTTCGCACTTGTGTTGGTGCAGGAAACCACTTTTGCACTTGTATTAGTGTGGAAAAACACTTTTTGCACTTGTGATAGTGTTGAAAAACCACTTTTCGCACTTGTGTTAGTGTTGAAAAACCACTTTTCGCACTTGTGTTAGTGTTGAAAAACCACTTTTCGCACTTGTGTTAGTGTTGAAAAACCACTTTTCGCACTTGTGTTGGTGCAGGAAACCACTTTTGCACTTGTATTAGTGTGGAAAAACCACTTTTCGCACTTGTGTTGGTGCAGGAAACCACTTTTGCACTTGTGTTAGTGTTGAAAAACAACTTTTCGCACTTGTGTTAGTGTTGAAAAACCACTTTTCGCACTTGTGTTGGTGCAGGAAACCACTTTTGCACTTGTATTAGTGTGGAAAAACCACTTTTCGCACTTGTGTTAGTGTTGAAAAACCACTTTTCGCACTTGTGTTAGTGTTGAAAAACCACTTTTCGCACTTGTGTTGGTGCAGGAAACCACTTTTGCACTTGTATTAGTGTGGAAAAACCACTTTTCGCACTTGTGTTAGTGTTGAAAAACCACTTTTCGCACTTGTGTTAGTGTTGAAAAACCACATTTCGCACTTGCGTTG
The DNA here is from genome assembly GCF_964187855.1 of Myxine glutinosa. Lineage (NCBI taxonomy): Eukaryota > Metazoa > Chordata > Myxini > Myxiniformes > Myxinidae > Myxine > Myxine glutinosa. Next base: position 73,750 of record NW_027617122.1, read on the forward strand.
GTGCAGGAAACCACTTTTGCACTTGTATTAGTGTGGAAAAAACACTTTTTGCACTTGTGATAGTGTTGAAAAACCACTTTTTGCACTTGTGTTAGTGTTGAAAAACCACTTTTCGCACTTGTGTTGGTGCAGGAAACCACTTTTGCACTTGCATTAGTGTGGAAAAACCACTTTTCTCACTTGTGTTAGTGTTGAAAAACCACTTTTTGCACTTGTGTTAGTGTTGAAAAACCACTTTTCGCACTTGTGATAGTGTTGAAAAACCACTTTTCGCACTTGTGTTAGTGTTGAAAAACCACTTTTTGCACTTGTGTTAGTGTTGAAAAATCACTTTTCGCACTTGTGTTGGTGCAGGAAACCACTTTTGCACTTGCATTAGTGTGGAAAAACCACTTTTCTCACTTGTGTTAGTGTTGAAAAACCACTTTTTGCACTTGTGTTAGTGTTGAAAAACCACTTTTCGCACTTGTGATAGTGTTGAAAAACCACTTTTCGCACTTGTGTTAGTGTTGAAAACCACTTTTTGCACTTGTGTTAGTGTTGAAAAACCACTTTTCGCACTTGTGTTGGTGCAGGAAACCACTTTTGCACTTGTATTAGTGTGGAAAAAACACTTTTTGCACTTGTGATAGTGTTGAAAAACCACTTTTCGCACTTGTGTTAGTGTTGAAAAACCACTTTTCGCACTTGTGTTAGTGTTGAAAAACCACTTTTCGCACTTGTGTTGGTGCAGGAAACCACTTTTGCACTTGTATTAGTGTGGAAAAACACTTTTTGCACTTGTGATAGTGTTGAAAAACCACTTTTCGCACTTGTGTTAGTGTTGAAAAACCACTTTTCGCACTTGTGTTGGTGCAGGAAACCACTTTTGCACTTGTATTAGTGTGGAAAAACCACTTTTCGCACTTGTGTTGGTGCAGGAAACCACTTTTGCACTTGTGTTAGTGTTGAAAAACAACTTTTCGCACTTGTGTTAGTGTTGAAAAACCACTTTTCGCACTTGTGTTGGTGCAGGAAACCACTTTTGCACTTGTATTAGTGTGGAAAAACCACTTTTCGCACTTGTGTTAGTGTTGAAAAACCACTTTTCGCACTTGTGTTAGTGTTGAAAAACCACTTTTCGCACTTGTGTTGGTGCAGGAAACCACTTTTGCACGTGTATTAGTGTGGAAAAACCACTTTTCGCACTTGTGTTAGTGTTGAAAAACCACTTTTCGCACTTGTGTTAGTGTTGAAAAACCACTTTTCGCACTTGTGTTAGTGTTGAAAAACCACTTTTCGCACTTGTGTTGGTGCAGGAAACCACTTTTGCACTTGTATTAGTGTGGAAAAAACACTTTTTGCACTTGTGATAGTGTTGAAAAACCACTTTTCGCACTTGTGTTAGTGTTGAAAAACCACTTTTCGCACTTGTGTTACTGTTGAAAAACCACTTTTTGCACTTGTGTTAGTGTTGAAAAACCACTTTTCGCACTTGTGTTGGTGCAGGAAACCACTTTTGCACTTGTATTAGTGTGGAAAAATTACTTTTCACACTTGTGTTAGTGTTGAAAAACCACTTTTCGCACTTGTGTTAGTGTTGAAAAACCACTTTTCGCACTTGTGTTGGTGCAGGAAACCACTTTTGCACTTGTATTAGTGTGGAAAAAACACTTTTTGCACTTGTGTTAGTGTTGAAAAACCCCTTTTCGCACTTGTTTTGGTGCAGGACACCACTTTTGCACTTGTATTAGTGTGGAAAAAACACTTTTTGCACTTGTGGTAGTGTTGAAAAACCACATTTCGCACTTGTGTTAGTGTTGAAAAACCACTTTTCGCACTTGTGTTGGTGCAGGAAACCACTTTTGCACTTGTATTAGTGTGGAAAAACCACTCTTCGCACTTGTGTTAGTGTTGAAAAACCACTTTTCGCACTTGTATTAGTGTGGAAAAAACACTTTTTGCGCTTGTGATAGTGTTGAAAAACCACTTTTCGCACTTGTGTTAGTGTTGAAAAACCACTTTTCGCACTTGTTTTGGTGCAGGAAACCACTTTTGCACTTGTATTAGTGTGGAAAAACCACTTTTCGCACTCGTGTTAGTGTTGAAAAACCACTTTTCGCACTTGTGTTGGTGCAGGAAACCACTTTTGCACTTGTATTAGTGTGGAAAAACCACTTTTCGCACTTGTGTTGGTGCAGGAAACCACTTTTGCACTTGTATTAGTGTGGAAAAACCACTTTTCGCACTTGTGTTGGTGCAGGAAACCACTTTTGCACTTGTGTTAGTGTTGAAAAACCACTTTTCGCACTTGTGTTAGTGTTGAAAAACCACTTTCGCACTTGTGTTGGTGCAGGAAACCACTTTTGCACTTGTATTAGTGTGGAAAAATTACTTTTCGCACCTGTGTTAGTGTTGAAAAACCACTTTTCGCACTTGTGTTAGTGTTGAAAAACCACTTTTCGCACTTGTGTTGGTGCAGGAAACCACTTTTGCACTTGTATTAGTGTGGAAAAAACACTTTTTGCACTTGTGATAGTGTTGAAAAACCACTTTTCGCACTTGTGTTAGTGTTGAAAAACCACTTTTCGCACTTGTGTTAGTGTTGAAACACCACTTTTCGCACTTGTGTTGGTGCAGGAAACTACTTTTGCACTTGTATTAGTGTGGAAAAACCACTTTTCGCACTTGTGTTAGTGTTGAAAAACCCCTTTTCGCACTTGTGTTAGTGTTGAAAAACCACTTTTCGCACTTGTGTTGGTGCAGGAAACCACTTTTGCACTTGTATTAGTGTGGAAAAAACACTTTTTGCACTTGTGGTAGTGTTGAAAAACCACATTTCGCACTTGTGTTAGTGTTGAAAAACCACTTTTCGCACTTGTGTTGGTGCAGGAAACCACTTTTGCACTTGTATTAGTGTAGAAAAACCACTTTTCGCACTTGTGTTAGTGTTGAAAAACCACTTTTCGCACTTGTATTAGTGTGGAAAAAACACTTTTTGCGCTTGTGATAGTGTTGAAAAACCACTTTTCGCACTTGTGTTAGTGTTGAAAAACCACTTTTCGCACTTGTGTTGGTGCAGGAAACCACTTTTGCACTTGTATTAGTGTGGAAAAACCACTTTTCGCACTAGTGTTAGTGTTGAAAAACACTTTTCGCACTTGTGTTGGTGCAGGAAACCACTTTTGCACTTGTATTAGTGTGGAAAAACCACTTTTCGCACTTGTGTTGGTGCAGGAAACCACTTTTGCACTTGTATTAGTGTGGAAAAACCACTTTTCGCACTTGTGTTGGTGCAGGAAACCACTTTTGCACTTGTGTTAGTGTTGAAAAACCACTTTTCGCACTTGTGTTAGTGTTGAAAAACCACTTTTCGCACTTGTGTTGGTGCAGGAAACCACTTTTGCACTTGTATTAGTGTGGAAATACCACTTTTCGCACTTGTGTTAGTGTTGAAAAACCACTTTTCGCACTTGTGTTAGTGTTGAAAAACCACTTTTCGCACTTGTGTTGGTGCAGGAAACCACTTTTGCACTTGTATTAGTGTGGAAAAACACTTTTCGCACTTGTGTTAGTGTTGAAAACCACTTTTCGCACTTGTGTTAGTGTTGAAAAACCACATTTCGCACTTGCGTTGGTGCAGGAAACCACTTTTGCACTTGTATTAGTGTGGAAAAAACACTTTTTGCACTTGTGATAGTGTTGAAAAACCACTTTTTGCACTTGTGTTAGTGTTTGAAAAACCACTTTTCGCACTTGTGTTGGTGCAGGAAACCACTTTTGCACTTGCATTAGTGTGGAAAAACCACTTTTCTCACTTGTGTTAGTGTTGAAAAACCACTTTTTGCACTTGTGTTAGTGTTGAAAAACCACTTTTCGCACTTGTGATAGTGTTGAAAAACCACTTTTCGCACTTGTGTTAGTGTTGAAAAACCACTTTTTGCACTTGTGTTAGTGTTGAAAACCACTTTTCGCACTTGTGTTGGTGCAGGAAACCACTTTTGCACTTGTATTAGTGTGGAAAAAACACTTTTTGCACTTGTGATAGTGTTGAAAAACCACTTTTCGCACTTGTGTTAGTGTTGAAAAACCACTTTTCGCACTTGTGTTAGTGTTGAAAAACCACTTTTCGCACTTGTGTTGGTGCAGGAAACCACTTTTGCACTTGTATTAGTGTGGAAAAACACTTTTTGCACTTGTGATAGTGTTGAAAACCACTTTTCGCACTTGTGTTAGTGTTGAAAAACCACTTTTCGCACTTGTGTTAGTGTTGAAAACCACTTTTCGCACTTGTGTTAGTGTTGAAAAACCACTTTTCGCACTTGTGTTGGTGCAGGAAACCACTTTTGCACTTGTATTAGTGTGGAAAAACCACTTTTCGCACTTGTTGGTGCAGGAAACCACTTTTGCACTTGTGTTAGTGTTGAAAAACAACTTTTCGCACTTGTGTTAGTGTTGAAAAACCACTTTTCGCACTTGTGTTGGTGCAGGAAACCACTTTTGCACTTGTATTAGTGTGGAAAAACCACTTTTCGCACTTGTGTTAGTGTTGAAAAACCACTTTTCGCACTTGTGTTAGTGTTGAAAAACCACTTTTCGCACTTGTGTTGGTGCAGGAAACCACTTTTGCACTTGTATTAGTGTGGAAAAACCACTTTTCGCACTTGTGTTAGTGTTGAAAAACCACTTTTCGCACTTGTGTTAGTGTTGAAAAACCACATTTCGCACTTGCGTTGGTGCAGGAAACCACTTTTGCACTTGTATTAGTGTGGAAAAAACACTTTTTGCACTTGTGATAGTGTTGAAAAACCACTTTTTGCACTTGTGTTAGTGTTGAAAAACCACTTTTCGCACTTGTGTTGGTGCAGGAAACCACTTTTGCACTTGCATTAGTGTGGAAAAACCACTTTTCTCACTTGTGTTAGTGTTGAAAAACCACTTTTTGCACTTGTGTTAGTGTTGAAAAACCACTTTTCGCACTTGTGATAGTGTTGAAAAACCACTTTTCGCACTTGTGTTAGTGTTGAAAAACCACTTTTTGCACTTGTGTTAGTGTTGAAAAATCACTTTTCGCACTTGTGTTGGTGCAGGAAACCACTTTTGCACTTGTATTAGTGTGGAAAAAACACTTTTTGCACTTGTGATAGTGTTGAAAAACCACTTTTCGCACTTGTGTTAGTGTTGAAAAACCACTTTTCGCACTTGTGTTAGTGTTGAAAAACCACTTTTCGCACTTGTGTTGGTGCAGGAAACCACTTTTGCACTTGTATTAGTGTGGAAAAACACTTTTTGCACTTGTGATAGTGTTGAAAAACCACTTTTCGCACTTGTGTTAGTGTTGAAAAACCACTTTTCGCACTTGTGTTAGTGTTGAAAAACCACTTTTCGCACTTGTGTTAGTGTTGAAAAACCACTTTTCCAACTTGTGATGGTGCAGGAAACTACTTTTGCACTTGTATTAGTGTGGAAAAACCACGTTTCGCACTTGTGTTAGTGTTGAAAAACCCTTTTCGCACTTGTGTTAGTGTTGAAAAACCACTTTTCGCACTTGTGTTGGTGCAGGAAACCACTTTTGCACTTGTATTAGTGTGGAAAAAACACTTTTTGCACTTGTGATAGTGTTGAAAAACCACATTTCGCACTTGTGTTAGTGTTGAAAAACCACTTTTCGCACTTGTGTTGGTGCAGGAAACCACTTTTGCACTTGTATTAGTGTGGAAAAAACCACTTTTCGCAATTGTGTTAGTGTTGAAAAACCACTTTTCGCACTTGTATTAGTGTGGAAAAAACACTTTTTGCACTTGTGATAGTGTTGAAAAACCACTTTTCGCACTTGTGTTAGTGTTGAAAAACCACTTTTCACACTTGTGTTGGTGCAGGAAACCACTTTTGCACTTGTATTAGTGTGGAAAAACCACTTTTCGCACTAGTGTTAGTGTTGAAAAACCACTTTTCACACTTGTGTTGGTGCAGGAAACCACTTTTGCACTTGTATTAGTGTGGAAAAACCACTTTTCGCACTTGTGTTAGTGTTGAAAAACCACTTCTCGCACCTGTGTTAGTGTTGAAAATTCACTTTTCGCACTTGTGTTGGTGCAGGAAACCACTTTTGCACGTGTATTAGTGTGGAAAAACCACTTTTCGCACTTGTGTTAGTGTTGAAAAACCACTTTTCGCACTTGTGTTAGTGTTGAAAACCACTTTTCGCACTTGTGTTAGTGTTGAAAAACCACTTTTCGCACTTCTGTTGGTGCAGGAAACCACTTTTGCACTTGTATTAGTGTGGAAAAAACACTTTTTGCACTTGTGATAGTGTTGAAAAACCACTTTTCGCACTTGTGTTAGTGTTGAAAAACCACTTTTCGCACTTGTGTTACTGTTGAAAAACCACTTTTTGCACTTGTGTTAGTGTTGAAAAACCACTTTTCGCACTTGTGTTGGTGCAGGAAACCACTTTTGCACTTGTATTAGTGTGGAAAAATTACTTTTCGCAATTGTGTTAGTGTTGAAAAACCACTTTTCGCACTTGTGTTAGTGTTGAAAAACCACTTTTCGCACTTGTGTTGGTGCAGGAAACCACTTTTGCACTTGTATTAGTGTGGAAAAAACACTTTTTGCACTTGTGATAGTGTTGAAAAACCACTTTTCGCACTTGTGTTAGTGTTGAAAAACCACTTTTCGCACTTGTGTTGGTGCAGGAAACCACTTTTGCACGTGTATTAGTGTGGAAAAACCACTTTTCGCACTTGTGTTAGTGTTGAAAAACCCCTTTTCGCACTTGTGTTAGTGTTGAAAAACCACTTTTCGCACTTGTGTTAGTGTTGAAAAACCACTTTTCGCACTTATGTTGGTGCAGGAAACCACTTTTGCACTTGTATTAGTGTGGAAAAAACACTTTTTGCACTTGTGATAGTGTTGAAAAACACTTTTCGCCCTTGTGTTGGTGCAGGAAACCACTTTTGCACTTGTATTAGTGTGGAAAAAACACTTTTTGCACTTGTGATAGTGTTGAAAAACCACTTTTCGCACTTGTGTTAGTGTTGAAAAACCACTTTTCGCACTTGTGTTAGTGTTGAAAAACCACTTTTCGCACTTGTGTTGGTGCAGGAAACCACTTTTGCTCTTGTAGTAGTGTGGAAAAACCACTTTTCGCACTTGTGTTAGTGTTGAAAAACCACTTTTCGCACTTGTGTTAGTGTTGAAAAACCACTTTTCGCACTTGTGTTGGTGCAGGAAACCACTTTTGCACTTGTATTAGTGTGGAAAAAACACTTTTTGCACTTGTGATAGTGTTGAAAAACCACTTTTCGCACTTGTGTTAGTGTTGAAAAACCACTTTTCGCACTTGTGTTAGTGTTGAAAAACCACTTTTCGCACTTGTGTTGGTGCAGGAAACCACTTTTGCACTTGTATTAGTGTGGGAAAACCACTTTTCGCACTTGTGATAGTGTTGAAAAACCACTTTTCGCACTTGTGTTAGTGTTGAAAAACCACTTTTCGCACTTGTGTTGGTGCAGGAAACCACTTTTGCACGTGTATTAGTGTGGAAAAACCACTTTTCGCACTTGTGTTAATGTTGAAAAACCACTTTTCGCACTTGTGTTAGTGTTGAAAAACCACTTTTCGCACTTGTGTTAGTGTTGAAAAACCACTTTTCGCACTTGTGTTGGTGCAGGAAACCACTTTTGCACTTGTATTAGTGTGGAAAAACACTTTTTGCACTTGTGATAGTGTTGAAAAACCACTTTTCGCACTTGTGTTGGTGCAGGAAACCACTTTTGCACTTGTATTAGTGTGGAAAAAACACTTTTTGCACTTGTGATAGTGTTGAAAAACCACTTTTCGCACTTGTGTTGGTGCAGGAAACCACTTTTGCACTTGTATTAGTGTGGAAAAAACACTTTTTGCACTTGTGATAGTGTTGAAAAACCACTTTTCGCACTTGTGTTAGTGTTGAAAAACCACTTTTCGCACTTGTGTTAGTGTTGAAAAACCACTTTTCGCACTTGTGTTGGTGCAGGAAACCACTTTTGCTCTTGTATTAGTGTGGAAAAAACACTTTTTGCACTTGTGATAGTGTTGAAAAACCACTTTTCGCACTTGTGTTGGTGCAGGAAACCACTTTTGCACTTGTATTGGTGTGGAAAAAACACTTTTCACACTTGTGTTAGTGTTGAAAACCCACTTTTCGCACTTGTGTTAGTGTTGAAAAACCACTTTTCGCACTTGTGTTGGTGCAGGAAACCACTTTTACACTTGTATTAGTGTGGAAAAAACACTTTTTGCACTTGTGATAGTGTTGAAAAACCACTTTACGCACTTGTGTTCGTGTTGAAAAATCACTTTTCGCACTTGTGTTGGTGCAGGAAACCACTTTTGCACTTGTATAAGTGTGGAAAAACCACTTTTCGCACTTGTGATAGTGTTGAAAAATCACTTTTCGCACTTGTGTTAGTGTTGAAAAACCACTTTTCTCACTTGTGTTAGTGTTGAAAAACCACTTTTCGCACTTGTGTTGGTGCAGGAAACCACTTTTGCACTTGTATTAGTGTGGAAAAAACACTTTTTGCACTTGTGATAGTGTTGAAAAACCACTTTTCGCACTTGTGTTAGTGTTGAAAAACCACTTTTCGCACTTGTGTTAGTGTTGAAAAACCACTTTTCGCACTTGTGTTGGTGAAGGAAACCACTTTTGCTCTTGTATTAGTGTGGAAAAAACACTTTTTGCACTTGTGATAGTGTTGAAAAACCACTTTTCGCACTTGTGTTGGTGCAGGAAACCACTTTTGCACTTGTATTGGTGTGGAAAAAACACTTTTCACACTTGTGTTAGTGTTGAAAACCCACTTTTCGCACTTGTGTTAGTGTTGAAAAACCACTTTTCGCACTTGTGTTGGTGCAGGAAACCACTTTTACACTTGTATTAGTGTGGAAAAAACACTTTTTGCACTTGTGATAGTGTTGAAAAACCACTTTACGCACTTGTGTTCGTGTTGAAAAACCACTTTTCGCACTTGTGTTGGTGCAGGAAACCACTTTTGCACTTGTATTAGTGTGGAAAAAACACTTTTTGCACTTGTGATAGTGTTGAAAAACCACTTTTCGCACTTGTGTTGGTGCAGGAAACCACTTTTGCACTTGTATTAGTGTGGAACAAACACTTTTTGCACTTGTGATAGTGTTGAAAAACCACTTTTCGCACTTGTGTTAGTGTTGAAAAACCACTTTTCGCACTTGTGTTAGTGTTGAAAAACCACTTTTCGCACTTGTGTTGGTGCAGGAAACCACTTTTGCTCTTGTATTAGTGTGGAAAAAACACTTTTTGCACTTGTGATAGTGTTGAAAAACCACTTTTCGCACTTGTGTTGGTGCAGGAAACCACTTTTGCACTTGTATTGGTGTGGAAAAAACACTTTTCACACTTGTGTTAGTGTTGAAAACCCACTTTTCGCACTTGTGTTAGTGTTGAAAAACCACTTTTCGCACTTGTGTTGGTGCAGGAAACCACTTTTACACTTGTATTAGTGTGGAAAAAACACTTTTTGCACTTGTGATAGTGTTGAAAAACCACTTTTCGCACTTGTGTTGGTGCAGGAAACCACTTTTACACTTGTATTAGTGTGGAAAAAACACTTTTTGCACTTGTGATAGTGTTGAAAAACCACTTTACACACTTGTGTTAGTGTTGAAAAACCACTTTTCACACTTGTGTTAGTGTTGAAAAACCACTTTTCGCACTTGTGTTGGTGCAGGAAACCACTTTTGCTCTTGTATTAGTGTGGAAAAAACACTTTTTGCACTTGTGATAGTGTTGAAAAACCACTTTTCGCACTTGTGTTGGTGCAGGAACCACTTTTGCACTTGTATTGGTGTGGAAAAAACACTTTTCACACTTGTGTTAGTGTTGAAAACCCACTTTTCGCACTTGTGTTAGTGTTGAAAAACCACTTTTCGCACTTGTGTTGGTGCAGGAAACCACTTTTACACTTGTATTAGTGTGGGAAAAACACTTTTTGCACTTGTGATAGTGTTGAAAAACCACTTTACGCACTTGTGTTCGTGTTGAAAAACCACTTTTCGCACTTGTGTTGGTGCAGGAAACCACTTTTGCACTTGTATTAGTGTGGAAAAAACACTTTTTGCACTTGTGATAGTGTTGAAAAACCACTTTTCGCACTTGTGTTGGTGCAGGAAACCACTTTTGCACTTGTATTAGTGTGGAAAAAACACTTTTTGCACTTGTGATAGTGTTGAAAAACCACTTTTCGCACTTGTGTTCGTGTTGAAAAACCACTTTTCGCACTTGTGTTGGTGCAGGAAACCACTTTTGCACTTGTATTAGTGTGGAAAAAACACTTTTTGCACTTGTGATAGTGTTGAAAAACCACTTTTCGCACTTGTGTTAGTGTTGGAAAACCACTTTTCGCACTTGTGTTAGTGTTGAAAAACCACTTTTCGCACTTGTGTTGGTGCAGGAAACCACTTTTGCACTTGTATTAGTGTGGAAAAACCACTTTTCGCACTTGTGTTAGTGTTGAAAAACCACTTTTCGCACTTGTGTTAGTGTTGAAAAACCACTTTTCGCACTTGTGTTGGTGCAGGAAACCACTTTTGCACTTGTATTAGTGTGGAAAAAACACTTTTTGCACTTGTGATAGTGTTGAAAAACCACTTTTCGCACTTGTGTTAGTGTTGAAAAACCACTTTCCGCACTTGTGTTAGTGTTGAAAAACCACTTTTCGCACTTGTGTTGGTGCAGGAAACCACTTTTGCACTTGTATTAGTGTGGAAAAAACACTTTTTGCACTTGTGATAGTGTTGAAAAACCACTTTTCGCACTTGTGTTGGTGCAGGAAACCACTTTTGCACTTGTATTAGTGTGGAAAAAACACTTTTTGCACTTGTGATAGTGTTGAAAAACCACTTTTCGCACTTGTGTTAGTGTTGAAAAACCACTTTTCGCACTTGTGTTAGTGTTGAAAAACCACTTTTCGCACTTGTGTTGGTGCAGGAAACCACTTTTGCTCTTGTATTAGTGTGGAAAAAACACTTTTTGCACTTGTGATAGTGTTGAAAAACCACTTTTCGCACTTGTGTTGGTGCAGGAAACCACTTTTGCACTTGTATTGGTGTGGAAAAAACACTTTTCACACTTTCGTTAGTGTTGAAAACCCAATTTTCGCACTTGTGTTAGTGTTGAAAAACCACTTTTCGCACTTGTGTTGGTGCAGGAAGCCACTTTTACACTTGTATTAGTGTGGAAAAAACACTTTTTGCACTTGTGATAGTGTTGAAAAACCACTTTTTGCACTTGTGATAGTGTTGAAAAACCACTTTTCGCACTTGTGTTGGTGCAGGAAACCACTTTTGCACTTGTATTGGTGTGGAAAAAACACTTTTCACACTTTCGTTAGTGTTGAAAACCCACTTTTCGCACTTGTGTTAGTGTTGAAAAACCACTTTTCGCACTTGTGTTGGTGCAGGAAACCACTTTTACACTTGTATTAGTGTGGAAAAAACACTTTTTGCACTTGTGATAGTGTTGAAAAACCACTTTACGCACTTGTGTTCGTGTTGAAAAATCACTTTTCGCACTTGTGTTGGTGCAGGAAACCACTTTTGCACTTGTATTAGTGTGGAAAAACCACTTTTCGCACTTGTGATAGTGTTGAAAAACCACTTTTCGCACTTGTGTTAGTGTTGAAAAACCACTTTTCGCACTTGTGTTGGTGCAGGAAACCACTTTTGCTCTTGTATTAGTGTGGAAAAAACACTTTTTGCACTTGTGATAGTGTTGAAAAACCACTTTTCGCACTTGTGTTGGTGCAGGAAACCACTTTTGCACTTGTATTGGTGTGGAAAAAACACTTTTCACACTTGTGTTAGTGTTGAAAACCCACTTTTCGCACTTGTGTTAGTGTTGAAAAACCACTTTTCGCACTTGTGTTGGTGCAGGAAACCACTTTTACACTTGTATTAGTGTGGAAAAAACACTTTTTGCACTTGTGATAGTGTTGAAAAACCACTTTACGCACTTGTGTTGGTGCAGGAAACCACTTTTGCACTTGTATTGGTGTGGAAAAAACACTTTTTGCACTTGTGATAGTGTTGAAAAACCACTTTTCGCACTTGTGTTAGTGTTGAAAAACCACTTTTCGCACTTGTGTTACTGTTGAAAAACCACTTTTTGCACTTGTGTTAGTGTTGAAAAACCACTTTTCGCACTTGTGTTGGTGCAGGAAACCACTTTTGCACTTGTATTAGTGTGGAAAAATTACTTTTCGCAATTGTGTTAGTGTTGAAAAACCACTTTTCGCACTTGTGTTAGTGTTGAAAAACCACTTTTCGCACTTGTGTTGGTGCAGGAAACCACTTTTGCACTTGTATTAGTGTGGAAAAAACACTTTTTGCACTTGTGATAGTGTTGAAAAACCACTTTTCGCACTTGTGTTAGTGTTGAAAAACCACTTTTCGCACTTGTGTTGGTGCAGGAAACCACTTTTGCACGTGTATTAGTGTGGAAAAACCACTTTTCGCACTTGTGTTATTGTTGAAAAACCCCTTTTCGCACTTGTGTTAGTGTTGAAAAACCACTTTTCGCACTTGTGTTAGTGTTGAAAAACCACTTTTCGCACTTATGTTGGTGCAGGAAACCACTTTTGCACTTGTATTAGTGTGGAAAAAACACTTTTTGCACTTGTGATAGTGTTGAAAAACACTTTTCGCCCTTGTGTTGGTGCAGGAAACCACTTTTGCACTTGTATTAGTGTGGAAAAAACACTTTTTGCACTTGTGATAGTGTTGAAAAACCACTTTTCGCACTTGTGTTAGTGTTGAAAAACCACTTTTCGCACTTGTGTTAGTGTTGAAAAACCACTTTTCGCACTTGTGTTGGTGCAGGAAACCACTTTTGCTCTTGTAGTAGTGTGGAAAAACCACTTTTCGCACTTGTGTTAGTGTTGAAAAACCACTTTTCGCACTTGTGTTAGTGTTGAAAAACCACTTTTCGCACTTGTGTTGGTGCAGGAAACCACTTTTGCACTTGTATTAGTGTGGAAAAAACACTTTTTGCACTTGTGATAGTGTTGAAAAACCACTTTTCGCACTTGTGTTAGTGTTGAAAAACCACTTTTCGCACTTGTGTTAGTGTTGAAAAACCACTTTTCGCACTTGTGTTGGTGCAGGAAACCACTTTTGCACTTGTATTAGTGTGGGAAAACCACTTTTCGCACTTGTGATAGTGTTGAAAAACCACTTTTCGCACTTGTGTTAGTGTTGAAAAACCACTTTTCGCACTTGTGTTGGTGCAGGAAACCACTTTTGCACATGTATTAGTGTGGAAAAACCACTTTTCGCACTTGTGTTAATGTTGAAAAACCACTTTTCGCACTTGTGTTAGTGTTGAAAAACCACTTTTCGCACTTGTGTTAGTGTTGAAAAACCACTTTTCGCACTTGTGTTGGTGCAGGAAACCACTTTTGCACTTGTATTAGTGTGGAAAAACACTTTTTGCACTTGTGATAGTGTTGAAAAACCACTTTTCGCACTTGTGTTGGTGCAGGAAACCACTTTTGCACTTGTATTAGTGTGGAAAAAACACTTTTTGCACTTGTGATAGTGTTGAAAAACCACTTTTCACACTTGTGTTGGTGCAGGAAACCACTTTTGCACTTGTATTAGTGTGGAAAAAACACTTTTTGCACTTGTGATAGTGTTGAAAAACCACTTTTCGCACTTGTGTTAGTGTTGAAAAACCACTTTTCGCACTTGTGTTAGTGTTGAAAAACCACTTTTCGCACTTGTGTTGGTGCAGGAAACCACTTTTGCTCTTGTATTAGTGTGGAAAAAACACTTTTTGCACTTGTGATAGTGTTGAAAAACCACTTTTCGCACTTGTGTTGGTGCAGGAAACCACTTTTGCACTTGTATTGGTGTGGAAAAAACACTTTTCACACTTGTGTTAGTGTTGAAAACCCACTTTTCGCACTTGTGTTAGTGTTGAAAAACCACTTTTCGCACTTGTGTTGGTGCAGGAAACCACTTTTACACTTGTATTAGTGTGGAAAAAACACTTTTTGCACTTGTGATAGTGTTGAAAAACCACTTTACGCACTTGTGTTCGTGTTGAAAAATCACTTTTCGCACTTGTGTTGGTGCAGGAAACCACTTTTGCACTTGTATTAGTGTGGAAAAACCACTTTTCGCACTTGTGATAGTGTTGAAAAATCACTTTTCGCACTTGTGTTAGTGTTGAAAAACCACTTTTCGCACTTGTGTTAGTGTTGAAAAACCACTTTTCGCACTTGTGTTGGTGCAGGAAACCACTTTTGCACTTGTATTAGTGTGGAAAAAACACTTTTTGCACTTGTGATAGTGTTGAAAAACCACTTTTCGCACTTGTGTTAGTGTTGAAAAACCACTTTTCGCACTTGTGTTAGTGTTGAAAAACCACTTTTCGCACTTGTGTTGGTGAAGGAAACCACTTTTGCTCTTGTATTAGTGTGGAAAAAACACTTTTTGCTCTTGTGATAGTGTTGAAAAACCACTTTTCGCACTTGTGTTGGTGCAGGAAACCACTTTTGCACTTGTATTGGTGTGGAAAAAACACTTTTCACACTTGTGTTAGTGTTGAAAACCCACTTTTCGCACTTGTGTTAGTGTTGAAAAACCACTTTTCGCACTTGTGTTGGTGCAGGAAACCACTTTTACACTTGTATTAGTGTGGAAAAAACACTTTTTGCACTTGTGATAGTGTTGAAAAACCACTTTACGCACTTGTGTTCGTGTTGAAAAACCACTTTTCGCACTTGTGTTGGTGCAGGAAACCACTTTTGCACTTGTATTAGTGTGGAAAAAACACTTTTTGCACTTGTGATAGTGTTGAAAAACCACTTTTCGCACTTGTGTTGGTGCAGGAAACCACTTTTGCACTTGTATTAGTGTGGAAAAAACACTTTTTGCACTTGTGATAGTGTTGAAAAACCACTTTTCGCACTTGTGTTAGTGTTGAAAAACCACTTTTCGCACTTGTGTTAGTGTTGAAAAACCACTTTTCGCACTTGTGTTGGTGCAGGAAACCACTTTTGCTCTTGTATTAGTGTGGAAAAAACACTTTTTGCACTTGTGATAGTGTTGAAAAACCACTTTTCGCACTTGTGTTGGTGCAGGAAACCACTTTTGCACTTGTATTGGTGTGGAAAAAACACTTTTCACACTTGTGTTAGTGTTGAAAACCCACTTTTCGCACTTGTGTTAGTGTTGAAAAACCACTTTTCGCACTTGTGTTGGTGCAGGAAACCACTTTTACACTTGTATTAGTGTGGAAAAAACACTTTTTGCACTTGTGATAGTGTTGAAAAACCACTTTTCGCACTTGTGTTGGTGCAGGAAACCACTTTTACACTTGTATTAGTGTGGAAAAAACACTTTTTGCACTTGTGATAGTGTTGAAAAACCACTTTACGCACTTGTGTTAGTGTTGAAAAACCACTTTTCACACTTGTGTTAGTGTTGAAAAACCACTTTTCGCACTTGTGTTGGTGCAGGAAACCACTTTTGCTCTTGTATTAGTGTGGAAAAAACACTTTTTGCACTTGTGATAGTGTTGAAAAACCACTTTTCGCACTTGTGTTGGTGCAGGAACCACTTTTGCACTTGTATTGGTGTGGAAAAAACACTTTTCACACTTGTGTTAGTGTTAAAAACCCACTTTTCGCACTTGTGTTAGTGTTGAAAAACCACTTTTCGCACTTGTGTTGGTGCAGGAAACCACTTTTACACTTGTATTAGTGTGGAAAAAACACTTTTTGCACTTGTGATAGTGTTGAAAAACCACTTTACGCACTTGTGTTCGTGTTGAAAAACCACTTTTCGCACTTGTGTTGGTGCAGGAAACCACTTTTGCACTTGTATTAGTGTGGAAAAAACACTTTTTGCACTTGTGATAGTGTTGAAAAACCACTTTTCGCACTTGTGTTGGTGCAGGAAACCACTTTTGCACTTGTATTAGTGTGGAAAAAACACTTTTTGCACTTGTGATAGTGTTGAAAAACCACTTTTCGCACTTGTGTTAGTGTTGAAAAACCACTTTTCGCACTTGTGTTAGTGTTGAAAAACCACTTTTCGCACTTGTGTTGGTGCAGGAAACCACTTTTGCTCTTGTATTAGTGTGGAAAAAACACTTTTTGCACTTGTGATAGTGTTGAAAAACCACTTTTCGCACTTGTGTTGGTGCAGGAAACCACTTTTGCACTTGTATTGGTGTGGAAAAAACACTTTTCACACTTGTGTTAGTGTTGAAAACCCACTTTTCGCACTTGTGTTAGTGTTGAAAAACCACTTTTCGCACTTGTGTTGGTGCAGGAAACCACTTTTACACTTGTATTAGTGTGGAAAAAACACTTTTTGCACTTGTGATAGTGTTGAAAAACCACTTTACGCACTTGTGTTCGTGTTGAAAAATCACTTTTCGCACTTGTGTTGGTGCAGGAAACCACTTTTGCACTTGTATTAGTGTGGAAAAACCACTTTTCGCACTTGTGATAGTGTTGAAAAACCACTTTTCGCACTTGTGTTAGTGTTGAAAAACCACTTTTCGCACTTGTGTTAGTGTTGAAAAACCACTTTTCGCACTTGTCTTGGTGCAGGAAACCACTTTTGCACTTGTATTAGTGTGGAAAAAACACTTTTTGCACTTGTGATAGTGTTGAAAAACCACTTTTCGCACTTGTGTTAGTGTTGAAAAACCACTTTTCGCACTTGTGTTCGTGTTGAAAAACCACTTTTCGCACTTGTGTTGGTGCAGGAAACCACTTTTGCACTTGTATTAGTGTGGAAAAAACACTTTTTGCACTTGTGATAGTGTTGAAAAACGACTTTTCGCACTTGTGTTAGTGTTGGAAAACCACTTTTCGCACTTGTGTTAGTGTTGAAAAACCACTTTTCGCACTTGTGTTGGTGCAGGAAACCACTTTTGCACTTGTATTAGTGTGGAAAAACCACTTTTCGCACTTGTGTTAGTGTTGAAAAACCACTTTTCGCACTTGTGTTAGTGTTGAAAAACCACTTTTCGCACTTGTGTTGGTGCAGGAAACCACTTTTGCACTTGTATTAGTGTGGAAAAAACACTTTTTGCACTTGTGATAGTGTTGAAAAACCACTTTTCGCACTTGTGTTAGTGTTGAAAAACCACTTTCCGCACTTGTGTTAGTGTTGAAAAACCACTTTTCGCACTTGTGTTGGTGCAGGAAACCACTTTTGCACTTGTATTAGTGTGGAAAAAACACTTTTTGCACTTGTGATAGTGTTGAAAAACCACTTTTCGCACTTGTGTTGGTGCAGGAAACCACTTTTGCACTTGTATTAGTGTGGTAAAAACACTTTTTGCACTTGTGATAGTGTTGAAAAACCACTTTTCGCACTTGTGTTAGTGTTGAAAAACCACTTTTCGCACTTGTGTTAGTGTTGAAAAACCACTTTTCGCACTTGTGTTGGTGCAGGAAACCACTTTTGCTCTTGTATTAGTGTGGAAAAAACACTTTTTGCACTTGTGATAGTGTTGAAAAACCACTTTTCGCACTTGTGTTGGTGCAGGAAACCACTTTTGCACTTGTATTGGTGTGGAAAAAACACTTTTCACACTTTCGTTAGTGTTGAAAACCCACTTTTCGCACTTGTGTTAGTGTTGAAAAACCACTTTTCGCACTTGTGTTGGTGCAGGAAGCCACTTTTACACTTGTATTAGTGTGGAAAAAACACTTTTTGCACTTGTGATAGTGTTGAAAAACCACTTTTTGCACTTGTGATAGTGTTGAAAAACCACTTTTCGCACTTGTGTTGGTGCAGGAAACCACTTTTGCACTTGTATTGGTGTGGAAAAAACACTTTTCACACTTTCGTTAGTGTTGAAAACCCACTTTTCGCACTTGTGTTAGTGTTGAAAAACCACTTTTCGCACTTGTGTTGGTGCAGGAAACCACTTTTACACTTGTATTAGTGTGGAAAAAACACTTTTTGCACTTGTGATAGTGTTGAAAAACCACTTTACGCACTTGTGTTCGTGTTGAAAAATCACTTTTCGCACTTGTGTTGGTGCAGGAAACCACTTTTGCACTTGTATTAGTGTGGAAAAACCACTTTTCGCACTTGTGATAGTGTTGAAAAACCACTTTTCGCACTTGTGTTAGTGTTGAAAAACCACTTTTCGCACTTGTGTTGGTGCAGGAAACCACTTTTGCTCTTGTATTAGTGTGGAAAAAACACTTTTTGCACTTGTGATAGTGTTGAAAAACCACTTTTCGCACTTGTGTTGGTGCAGGAAACCACTTTTGCACTTGTATTGGTGTGGAAAAAACACTTTTCACACTTGTGTTAGTGTTGAAAACCCACTTTTCGCACTTGTGTTAGTGTTGAAAAACCACTTTTCGCACTTGTGTTGGTGCAGGAAACCACTTTTACACTTGTATTAGTGTGGAAAAAACACTTTTTGCACTTGTGATAGTGTTGAAAAACCAATTTACGCACTTGTGTTCGTGTTGAAAAACCACTTTTCGCACTTGTGTTGGTGCAGGAAACCACTTTTGCACTTGTATTAGTGTGGAAAAAACACTTTTTGCACTTGTGATAGTGTTGAAAAACCACTTTTCGCACTTGTGTTGGTGCAGGAAACCACTTTTGCACTTGTATTAGTGTGGAAAAAACACTTTTTGCACTTGTGATAGTGTTGAAAAACCACTTTTCGCACTTGTGTTAGTGTTGAAAAACCACTTTTCGCACTTGTGTTAGTGTTGAAAAACCACTTTTCGCACTTGTGTTGGTGCAGGAAACCACTTTTGCTCTTGTATTAGTGTGGAAAAAACACTTTTTGCACTTGTGATAGTGTTGAAAAACCACTTTTCGCACTTGTGTTGGTGCAGGAAACCACTTTTGCACTTGTATTGGTGTGGAAAAAACACTTTTCACACTTGTGTTAGTGTTGAAAACCCACTTTTCGCACTTGTGTTAATGTTGAAAAACCACTTTTCGCACTTGTGTTGGTGCAGGAAACCACTTTTACACTTGTATTAGTGTGGAAAAAACACTTTTTGCACTTGTGATAGTGTTGAAAAACCAGTTTTCGCACTTGTGTTGGTGCAGGAAACCACTTTTACACTTGTATTAGTGTGGAAAAAACACTTTTTGCACTTGTGATAGTGTTGAAAAACCACTTTACGCACTTGTGTTAGTGTTGAAAAACCACTTTTCACACTTGTGTTAGTGTTGAAAAACCACTTTTCGCACTTGTGTTGGTGCAGGAAACCACTTTTGCTCTTGTATTAGTGTGGAAAAAACACTTTTTGCACTTGTGATAGTGTTGAAAAACCACTTTTCGCACTTGTGTTGGTGCAGGAACCACTTTTGCACTTGTATTGGTGTGGAAAAAACACTTTTCACACTTGTGTTAGTGTTGAAAACCCACTTTTCGCACTTGTGTTAGTGTTGAAAAACCACTTTTCGCACTTGTGTTGGTGCAGGAAACCACTTTTACACTTGTATTAGTGTGGAAAAAACACTTTTTGCACTTGTGATAGTGTTGAAAAACCACTTTACGCACTTGTGTTCGTGTTGAAAAACCACTTTTCGCACTTGTGTTGGTGCAGGAAACCACTTTTGCACTTGTATTAGTGTGGAAAAAACACTTTTTGCACTTGTGATAGTGTTGAAAAACCACTTTTCGCACTTGTGTTGGTGCAGGAAACCACTTTTGCACTTGTATTAGTGTGGAAAAAACACTTTTTGCACTTGTGATAGTGTTGAAAAACCACTTTTCGCACTTGTGTTAGTGTTGAAAAACCACTTTTCGCACTTGTGTTAGTGTTGAAAAACCACTTTTCGCACTTGTGTTGGTGCAGGAAACCACTTTTGCTCTTGTATTAGTGTGGAAAAAACACTTTTTGCACTTGTGATAGTGTTGAAAAACCACTTTTCGCACTTGTGTTGGTGCAGGAAACCACTTTTGCACTTGTATTGGTGTGGAAAAAACACTTTTCACACTTGTGTTAGTGTTGAAAACCCACTTTTCGCACTTGTGTTAGTGTTGAAAAACCACTTTTCGCACTTGTGTTGGTGCAGGAAACCACTTTTACACTTGTATTAGTGTGGAAAAAACACTTTTTGCACTTGTGATAGTGTTGAAAAACCACTTTACGCACTTGTGTTCGTGTTGAAAAATCACTTTTCGCACTTGTGTTGGTGCAGGAAACCACTTTTGCACTTGTATTAGTGTGGAAAAACCACTTTTCGCACTTGTGATAGTGTTGAAAAACCACTTTTCGCACTTGTGTTAGTGTTGAAAAACCACTTTTCGCACTTGTGTTAGTGTTGAAAAACCACTTTTCGCACTTGTGTTGGTGCAGGAAACCACTTTTGCACTTGTATTAGTGTGGAAAAAACACTTTTTGCACTTGTGATAGTGTTGAAAAACCACTTTTCGCACTTGTGTTAGTGTTGAAAAACCACTTTTCGCACTTGTGTTCGTGTTGAAAAACCACTTTTCGCACTTGTGTTGGTGCAGGAAACCACTTTTGCACTTGTATTAGTGTGGAAAAAACACTTTTTGCACTTGTGATAGTGTTGAAAAACCACTTTTCGCACTTGTGTTAGTGTTGGAAAACCACTTTTCGCACTTGTGTTAGTGTTGAAAAACCACTTTTCGCACTTGTGTTGGTGCAGGAAACCACTTTTGCACTTGTATTAGTGTGGAAAAACCACTTTTCGCACTTGTGTTAGTGTTGAAAAACCACTTTTCGCACTTGTGTTAGTGTTGAAAAACCACTTTTCGCACTTGTGTTAGTGTTGAAAAACCACTTTTCGCACTTGTGTTGGTGCAGGAAACCACTTTTGCACTTGTATTAGTGTGGAAAAACACTTTTTGCACTTGTGATAGTGTTGAAAAACCACTTTTCGCACTTGTGTTGGTGCAGGAAACCACTTTTGCACTTGTATTAGTGTGGAAAAAACACTTTTTGCACTTGTGATAGTGTTGAAAAACCACTTTTCGCACTTGTGTTGGTGCAGGAAACCACTTTTGCACTTGTATTAGTGTGGAAAAAACACTTTTTGCACTTGTGATAGTGTTGAAAAACCACTTTTCGCACTTGTGTTAGTGTTGAAAAACCACTTTTCGCACTTGTGTTAGTGTTGAAAAATCACTTTTCGCACTTGTGTTGGTGCAGGAAACCACTTTTGCTCTTGTATTAGTGTGGAAAAAACACTTTTTGCACTTGTGATAGTGTTGAAAAACCACTTTTCGCACTTGTGTTGGTGCAGGAAACCACTTTTGCACTTGTATTGGTGTGGAAAAAACACTTTTCACACTTGTGTTAGTGTTGAAAACCCACTTTTCGCACTTGTGTTAGTGTTGAAAAACCACTTTTCGCACTTGTGTTGGTGCAGGAAACCACTTTTACACTTGTATTAGTGTGGAAAAAACACTTTTTGCACTTGTGATAGTGTTGAAAAACCACTTTACGCACTTGTGTTCGTGTTGAAAAATCACTTTTCGCACTTGTGTTGGTGCAGGAAACCACTTTTGCACTTGTATTAGTGTGGAAAAACCACTTTTCGCACTTGTGATAGTGTTGAAAAATCACTTTTCGCACTTGTGTTAGTGTTGAAAAACCACTTTTCGCACTTGTGTTAGTGTTGAAAAACCACTTTTCGCACTTGTGTTGGTGCAGGAAACCACTTTTGCACTTGTATTAGTGTGGAAAAAACACTTTTTGCACTTGTGATAGTGTTGAAAAACCACTTTTCGCACTTGTGTTAGTGTTGAAAAACCACTTTTCGCACTTGTGTTAGTGTTGAAAAACCACTTTTCGCACTTGTGTTGGTGAAGGAAACCACTTTTGCTCTTGTATTAGTGTGGAAAAAACACTTTTTGCACTTGTGATAGTGTTGAAAAACCACTTTTCGCACTTGTGTTGGTGCAGGAAACCACTTTTGCACTTGTATTGGTGTGGAAAAAACACTTTTCACACTTGTGTTAGTGTTGAAAACCCACTTTTCGCACTTGTGTTAGTGTTGAAAAACCACTTTTCGCACTTGTGTTGGTGCAGGAAACCACTTTTACACTTGTATTAGTGTGGAAAAAACACTTTTTGCACTTGTGATAGTGTTGAAAAACCACTTTACGCACTTGTGTTCGTGTTGAAAAACCACTTTTCGCACTTGTGTTGGTGCAGGAAACCACTTTTGCACTTGTATTAGTGTGGAAAAAACACTTTTTGCACTTGTGATAGTGTTGAAAAACCACTTTTCGCACTTGTGTTGGTGCAGGAAACCACTTTTGCACTTGTATTAGTGTGGAAAAAACACTTTTTGCACTTGTGATAGTGTTGAAAAACCACTTTTCACACTTGTGTTAGTGTTGAAAAACCACTTTTCACACTTGTGTTAGTGTTGAAAAACCACTTTTCGCACTTGTGTTGGTGCAGGAAACCACTTTTGCTCTTGTATTAGTGTGGAAAAAACACTTTTTGCACTTGTGATAGTGTTGAAAAACCACTTTTCGCACTTGTGTTGGTGCAGGAAACCACTTTTGCACTTGTATTGGTGTGGAAAAAACACTTTTCACACTTGTGTTAGTGTTGAAAACCCACTTTTCGCACTTGTGTTAGTGTTGAAAAACCACTTTTCGCACTTGTGTTGGTGCAGGAAACCACTTTTACACTTGTATTAGTGTGGAAAAAACACTTTTTGCACTTGTGATAGTGTTGAAAAACCACTTTTCGCACTTGTGTTGGTGCAGGAAACCACTTTTACACTTGTATTAGTGTGGAAAAAACACTTTTTGCACTTGTGATAGTGTTGAAAAACCACTTTACGCACTTGTGTTAGTGTTGAAAAACCACTTTTCACACTTGTGTTAGTGTTGAAAAACCACTTTTCGCACTTGTGTTGGTGCAGGAAACCACTTTTGCTCTTGTATTAGTGTGGAAAAAACACTTTTTGCACTTGTGATAGTGTTGAAAAACCACTTTTCGCACTTGTGTTGGTGCAGGAACCACTTTTGCACTTGTATTGGTGTGGAAAAAACACTTTTCACACTTGTGTTAGTGTTGAAAACCCACTTTTCGCACTTGTGTTAGTGTTGAAAAACCACTTTTCGCACTTGTGTTGGTGCAGGAAACCACTTTTACACTTGTATTAGTGTGGAAAAAACACTTTTTGCACTTGTGATAGTGTTGAAAAACCACTTTACGCACTTGTGTTCGTGTTGAAAAACCACTTTTCGCACTTGTGTTAGTGCAGGAAACCACTTTTGCACTTGTATTAGTGTGGAAAAAATACTTTTTGCACTTGTGATAGTGTTGAAAAACCACTTTTCGCACTTGTGTTGGTGCAGGAAACCACTTTTGCACTTGTATTAGTGTGGAAAAAACACTTTTTGCACTTGTGATAGTGTTGAAAAACCACTTTTCGCACTTGTGTTAGTGTTGAAAAACCACTTTTCGCACTTGTGTTAGTGTTGAAAAACCACTTTTCGCACTTGTGTTGGTGCAGGAAACCACTTTTGCTCTTGTATTAGTGTGGAAAAAACACTTTTTGCACTTGTGATAGTGTTGAAAAACCACTTTTCGCACTTGTGTTGGTGCAGGAAACCACTTTTGCACTTGTATTGGTGTGGAAAAAACACTTTTCACACTTGTGTTAGTGTTGAAAACCCACTTTTCGCACTTGTGTTAGTGTTGAAAAACCACTTTTCGCACTTGTGTTGGTGCAGGAAACCACTTTTACACTTGTATTAGTCTGGAAAAAACACTTTTTGCACTTGTGATAGTGTTGAAAAACCACTTTACGCACTTGTGTTCGTGTTGAAAAATCACTTTTCGCACTTGTGTTGGTGCAGGAAACCACTTTTGCACTTGTATTAGTGTGGAAAAACCACTTTTCGCACTTGTGATAGTGTTGAAAAACCACTTTTCGCACTTGTGTTAGTGTTGAAAAACCACTTTTCGCACTTGTGTTAGTGTTGAAAAACCACTTTTCGCACTTGTGTTGGTGCAGGAAACCACTTTTGCACTTGTATTAGTGTGGAAAAAACACTTTTTGCACTTGTGATAGTGTTGAAAAACCACTTTTCGCACTTGTGTTAGTGTTGAAAAACCACTTTTCGCACTTGTGTTCGTGTTGAAAAACCACTTTTCGCACTTGTGTTGGTGCAGGAAACCACTTTTGCACTTGTATTAGTGTGGAAAAAACACTTTTTGCACTTGTGATAGTGTTGAAAAACCACTTTTCGCACTTGTGTTAGTGTTGGAAAACCACTTTTCGCACTTGTGTTAGTGTTGAAAAACCACTTTTCGCACTTGTGTTGGTGCAGGAAACCACTTTTGCACTTGTATTAGTGTGGAAACACCACTTTTCGCACTTGTGTTAGTGTTGAAAAACCACTTTTCGCACTTGTGTTAGTGTTGAAAAACCACTTTTCGCACTTGTGTTGGTGCAGGAAACCACTTTTGCTCTTGTATTAGTGTGGAAAAAACACTTTTTGCACTTGTGATAGTGTTGAAAAACCACTTTTCGCACTTGTGTTGGTGCAGGAACCACTTTTGCACTTGTATTGGTGTGGAAAAAACACTTTTCACACTTGTGTTAGTGTTGAAAACCCACTTTTCGCACTTGTGTTAGTGTTGAAAAACCACTTTTCGCACTTGTGTTGGTGCAGGAAACCACTTTTACACTTGTATTAGTGTGGAAAAAACACTTTTTGCACTTGTGATAGTGTTGAAAAACCACTTTACGCACTTGTGTTCGTGTTGAAAAACCACTTTTCGCACTTGTGTTGGTGCAGGAAACCACTTTTGCACTTGTATTAGTGTGGAAAAAACACTTTTTGCACTTGTGATAGTGTTGAAAAACCACTTTTCGCACTTGTGTTGGTGCACGAAACCACTTTTGCACTTGTATTAGTGTGGAAAAAACACTTTTTGCACTTGTGATAGTGTTGAAAAACCACTTTTCGCACTTGTGTTAGTGTTGAAAAACCACTTTTCGCACTTGTGTTAGTGTTGAAAAACCACTTTTCGCACTTGTGTTGGTGCAGGAAACCACTTTTGCTCTTGTATTAGTGTGGAAAAAACACTTTTTGCACTTGTGATAGTGTTGAAAAACCACTTTTCGCACTTGTGTTGGTGCAGGAAACCACTTTTGCACTTGTATTGGTGTGGAAAAAACACTTTTCACACTTGTGTTAGTGTTGAAAACCCACTTTTCGCACTTGTGTTAGTGTTGAAAAACCACTTTTCGCACTTGTGTTGGTGCAGGAAACCACTTTTACACTTGTATTAGTGTGGAAAAAACACTTTTTGCACTTGTGATAGTGTTGAAAAACCACTTTACGCACTTGTGTTCGTGTTGAAAAATCACTTTTCGCACTTGTGTTGGTGCAGGAAACCACTTTTGCACTTGTATTAGTGTGGAAAAACCACTTTTCGCACTTGTGATAGTGTTGAAAAACCACTTTTCGCACTTGTGTTAGTGTTGAAAAACCACTTTTCGCACTTGTGTTAGTGTTGAAAAACCACTTTTCGCACTTGTGTTGGTGCAGGAAACCACTTTTGCACTTGTATTAGTGTGGAAAAAACACTTTTTGCACTTGTGATAGTGTTGAAAAACCACTTTTCGCACTTGTGTTAGTGTTGAAAAACCACTTTTCGCACTTGTGTTCGTGTTGAAAAACCACTTTTCGCACTTGTGTTGGTGCAGGAAACCACTTTTGCACTTGCATTAGTGTGGAAAAAACACTTTTTGCACTTGTGATAGTGTTGAAAAACCACTTTCCGCACTTGTGTTAGTGTTGGAAAACCACTTTTCGCACTTGTGTTAGTGTTGAAAAACCACTTTTCGCACTTGTGTTGGTGCAGGAAACCACTTTTGCACTTGTATTAGTGTGGAAAAACCACTTTTCGCACTTGTGTTAGTGTTGAAAAACCACTTTTCGCACTTGTGTTAGTGTTGAAAAACCACTTTTCGCACTTGTGTTAGTGTTGAAAAACCACTTTTCGCACTTGTGTTGGTGCAGGAAACCACTTTTGCACTTGTATTAGTGTGGAAAAACACTTTTTGCACTTGTGATAGTGTTGAAAAACCACTTTTCGCACTTGTGTTGGTGCAGGAAACCACTTTTGCACTTGTATTAGTGTGGAAAAAACACTTTTTGCACTTGTGATAGTGTTGAAAAACCACTTTTCGCACTTGTGTTGGTGCAGGAAACCACTTTTGCACTTGTATTAGTGTGGAAAAAACACTTTTTGCACTTGTGATAGTGTTGAAAAACCACTTTTCGCACTTGTGTTAGTGTTGAAAAACCACTTTTCGCACTTGTGTTAGTGTTGAAAAACCACTTTTCGCACTTGTGTTGGTGCAGGAAACCACTTTTGCTCTTGTATTAGTGTGGAAAAAACACTTTTTGCACTTGTGATAGTGTTGAAAAACCACTTTTCGCACTTGTGTTGGTGCAGGAAACCACTTTTGCACTTGTATTGGTGTGGAAAAAACACTTTTCACACTTGTGTTAGTGTTGAAAACCCACTTTTCGCACTTGTGTTAGTGTTGAAAAACCACTTTTCGCACTTGTGTTGGTGCAGGAAACCACTTTTACACTTGTATTAGTGTGGAAAAAACACTTTTTGCACTTGTGATAGTGTTGAAAAACCACTTTACGCACTTGTGTTCGTGTTGAAAAATCACTTTTCGCACTTGTGTTGGTGCAGGAAACCACTTTTGCACTTGTATTAGTGTGGAAAAACCGCTTTTCGCACTTGTGATAGTGTTGAAAAATCACTTTTCGCACTTGTGTTAGTGTTGAAAAACCACTTTTCGCACTTGTGTTAGTGTTGAAAAACCACTTTTCGCACTTGTGTTGGTGCAGGAAACCACTTTTGCACTTGTATTAGTGTGGAAAAAACACTTTTTGCACTTGTGATAGTGTTGAAAAACCACTTTTCGCACTTGTGTTAGTGTTGAAAAACCACTTTTCGCACTTGTGTTAGTGTTGAAAAACCACTTTTCGCACTTGTGTTGGTGAAGGAAACCACTTTTGCTCTTGTATTAGTGTGGAAAAAACACTTTTTGCACTTGTGATAGTGTTGAAAAACCACTTTTCGCACTTGTGTTGGTGCAGGAAACCACTTTTGCACTTGTATTGGTGTGGAAAAAACACTTTTCACACTTGTGTTAGTGTTGAAAACCCACTTTTCGCACTTGTGTTAGTGTTGAAAAACCACTTTTCGCACTTGTGTTGGTGCAGGAAACCACTTTTACACTTGTATTAGTGTGGAAAAAACACTTTTTGCACTTGTGATAGTGTTGAAAAACCACTTTACGCACTTGTGTTCGTGTTGAAAAACCACTTTTCGCACTTGTGTTGGTGCAGGAAACCACTTTTGCACTTGTATTAGTGTGGAAAAAACACTTTTTGCACTTGTGATAGTGTTGAAAAACCACTTTTCGCACTTGTGTTGGTGCAGGAAACCACTTTTGCACTTGTATTAGTGTGGAAAAAACACTTTTTGCACTTGTGATAGTGTTGAAAAACCACTTTTCGCACTTGTGTTAGTGTTGAAAAACCACTTTTCACACTTGTGTTAGTGTTGAAAAACCACTTTTCGCACTTGTGTTGGTGCAGGAAACCACTTTTGCTCTTGTATTAGTGTGGAAAAAACACTTTTTGCACTTGTGATAGTGTTGAAAAACCACTTTTCGCACTTGTGTTGGTGCAGGAAACCACTTTTGCACTTGTATTGGTGTGGAAAAAACACTTTTCACACTTGTGTTAGTGTTGAAAACCCACTTTTCGCACTTGTGTTAGTGTTGAAAAACCACTTTTCGCACTTGTGTTGGTGCAGGAAACCACTTTTACACTTGTATTAGTGTGGAAAAAACACTTTTTGCACTTGTGATAGTGTTGAAAAACCACTTTTCGCACTTGTGTTGGTGCAGGAAACCACTTTTACACTTGTATTAGTGTGGAAAAAACACTTTTTGCACTTGTGATAGTGTTGAAAAACCACTTTACGCACTTGTGTTAGTGTTGAAAAACCACTTTTCACACTTGTGTTAGTGTTGAAAAACCACTTTTCGCACTTGTGTTGGTGCAGGAAACCACTTTTGCTCTTGTATTAGTGTGGAAAAAACACTTTTTGCACTTGTGATAGTGTTGAAAAACCACTTTTCGCACTTGTGTTGGTGCAGGAACCACTTTTGCACTTGTATTGGTGTGGAAAAAACACTTTTCACACTTGTGTTAGTGTTGAAAACCCACTTTTCGCACTTGTGTTAGTGTTGAAAAACCACTTTTCGCACTTGTGTTGGTGCAGGAAACCACTTTTACACTTGTATTAGTGTGGAAAAAACACTTTTTGCACTTGTGATAGTGTTGAAAAACCACTTTACGCACTTGTGTTCGTGTTGAAAAACCACTTTTCGCACTTGTGTTAGTGCAGGAAACCACTTTTGCACTTGTATTAGTGTGGAAAAAATACTTTTTGCACTTGTGATAGTGTTGAAAAACCACTTTTCGCACTTGTGTTGGTGCAGGAAACCACTTTTGCACTTGTATTAGTGTGGAAAAAACACTTTTTGCACTTGTGATAGTGTTGAAAAACCACTTTTCGCACTTGTGTTAGTGTTGAAAAACCACTTTTCGCACTTGTGTTAGTGTTGAAAAACCACTTTTCGCACTTGTGTTGGTGCAGGAAACCACTTTTGCTCTTGTATTAGTGTGGAAAAAACACTTTTTGCACTTGTGATAGTGTTGAAAAACCACTTTTCGCACTTGTGTTGGTGCAGGAAACCACTTTTGCACTTGTATTGGTGTGGAAAAAACATTTTTCACACTTGTGTTAGTGTTGAAAACCCACTTTTCGCACTTGTGTTAGTGTTGAAAAACCACTTTTCGCACTTGTGTTGGTGCAGGAAACCACTTTTACACTTGTATTAGTCTGGAAAAAACACTTTTTGCACTTGTGATAGTGTTGAAAAACCACTTTACGCACTTGTGTTCGTGTTGAAAAATCACTTTTCGCACTTGTGTTGGTGCAGGAAACCACTTTTGCACTTGTATTAGTGTGGAAAAACCACTTTTCGCACTTGTGATAGTGTTGAAAAACCACTTTTCGCACTTGTGTTAGTGTTGAAAAACCACTTTTCGCACTTGTGTTAGTGTTGAAAAACCACTTTTCGCACTTGTGTTGGTGCAGGAAACCACTTTTGCACTTGTATTAGTGTGGAAAAAACACTTTTTGCACTTGTGATAGTGTTGAAAAACCACTTTTCGCACTTGTGTTAGTGTTGAAAAACCACTTTTCGCACTTGTGTTCGTGTTGAAAAACCACTTTTCGCACTTGTGTTGGTGCAGGAAACCACTTTTGCACTTGTATTAGTGTGGAAAAAACACTTTTTGCACTTGTGATAGTGTTGAAAAACCACTTTTCGCACTTGTGTTAGTGTTGGAAAACCACTTTTCGCACTTGTGTTAGTGTTGAAAAACCACTTTTCGCACTTGTGTTGGTGCAGGAAACCACTTTTGCACTTGTATTAGTGTGGAAACACCACTTTTCGCACTTGTGTTAGTGTTGAAAAACCACTTTTCGCACTTGTGTTAGTGTTGAAAAACCACTTTTCGCACTTGTGTTGGTGCAGGAAACCACTTTTGCACTTGTATTAGTGTGGAAAAAACACTTTTTGCACTTGTGATAGTGTTGAAAAACCACTTTTCGCACTTGTGTTAGTGTTGAAAAACCACTTTCCGCACTTGTGTTAGTGTTGAAAAACCACTTTTCGCACTTGTGTTGGTGCAGGAAACCACTTTTGCACTTGTATTAGTGTGGAAAAAACACTTTTTGCACTTGTGATAGTGTTGTAAAACCACTTTTCGCACTTGTGTTGGTGCAGGAAACCACTTTTGCACTTGTATTAGTGTGGAAAAAACACTTTTTGCACTTGTGATAGTGTTGAAAAACCACTTTTCGCACTTGTGTTAGTGTTGAAAAACCACTTTTCGCACTTGTGTTAGTGTTGAAAAACCACTTTTCGCACTTGTGTTGGTGCAGGAAACCACTTTTGCTCTTGTATTAGTGTGGAAAAAACACTTTTTGCACTTGTGATAGTGTTGAAAAACCACTTTTCGCACTTGTGTTGGTGCAGGAAACCACTTTTGCACTTGTATTGGTGTGGAAAAAACACTTTTCACACTTTCGTTAGTGTTGAAAACCCACTTTTCGCACTTGTGTTAGTGTTGAAAAACCACTTTTCGCACTTGTGTTGGTGCAGGAAACCACTTTTACACTTGTATTAGTGTGGAAAAAACACTTTTTGCACTTGTGATAGTGTTGAAAAACCACTTTACGCACTTGTGTTCGTGTTGAAAAATCACTTTTCGCACTTGTGTTGGTGCAGGAAACCACTTTTGCACTTGTATTAGTGTGGAAAAACCACTTTTCGCACTTGTGATAGTGTTGAAAAACCACTTTTCGCACTTGTGTTAGTGTTGAAAAACCACTTTTCGCACTTGTGTTGGTGCAGGAAACCACTTTTGCTCTTGTATTAGTGTGGAAAAAACACTTTTTGCACTTGTGATAGTGTTGAAAAACCACTTTTCGCACTTGTGTTGGTGCAGGAAACCACTTTTGCACTTGTATTGGTGTGGAAAAAACACTTTTCACACTTGTGTTAGTGTTGAAAACCCACTTTTCGCACTTGTGTTTGTGTTGAAAAACCACTTTTCGCACTTGTGTTGGTGCAGGAA
The DNA here is from genome assembly GCF_964187855.1 of Myxine glutinosa. NCBI lineage: Eukaryota > Metazoa > Chordata > Myxini > Myxiniformes > Myxinidae > Myxine > Myxine glutinosa. The sequence goes on from NW_027617122.1 coordinate 104,516, forward strand.
ACCACTTTTACACTTGTATTAGTGTGGAAAAAACACTTTTTGCACTTGTGATAGTGTTGAAAAACCACTTTACGCACTTGTGTTCGTGTTGAAAAACCACTTTTCGCACTTGTGTTGGTGCAGGAAACCACTTTTGCACTTGTATTAGTGTGGAAAAAACACTTTTTGCACTTGTGATAGTGTTGAAAAACCACTTTTCGCACTTGTGTTGGTGCAGGAAACCACTTTTGCACTTGTATTAGTGTGGAAAAAACACTTTTTGCACTTGTGATAGTGTTGAAAAACCACTTTTCGCACTTGTGTTAGTGTTGAAAAACCACTTTTCGCACTTGTGTTAGTGTTGAAAAACCACTTTTCGCACTTGTGTTGGTGCAGGAAACCACTTTTGCTCTTGTATTAGTGTGGAAAAAACACTTTTTGCACTTGTGATAGTGTTGAAAAACCACTTTTCGCACTTGTGTTGGTGCAGGAAACCACTTTTGCACTTGTATTGGTGTGGAAAAAACACTTTTCACACTTGTGTTAGTGTTGATAACCCACTTTTCGCACTTGTGTTAGTGTTGAAAAACCACTTTTCGCACTTGTGTTGGTGCAGGAAACCACTTTTACACTTGTATTAGTGTGGAAAAAACACTTTTTGCACTTGTGATAGTGTTGAAAAACCACTTTTCGCACTTGTGTTGGTGCAGGAAACCAATTTTACACTTGTATTAGTGTGGAAAAAACACTTTTTGCACTTGTGATAGTGTTGAAAAACCACTTTACGCACTTGTGTTAGTGTTGAAAAACCACTTTTCACACTTGTGTTAGTGTTGAAAAACCACTTTTCGCACTTGTGTTGGTGCAGGAAACCACTTTTGCTCTTGTATTAGTGTGGAAAAAACACTTTTTGCACTTGTGATAGTGTTGAAAAACCACTTTTCGCACTTGTGTTGGTGCAGGAACCACTTTTGCACTTGTATTGGTGTTGAAAAAACACTTTTCACACTTGTGTTAGTGTTGAAAACCCACTTTTCGCACTTGTGTTAGTGTTGAAAAACCACTTTTCGCACTTGTGTTGGTGCAGGAAACCACTTTTACACTTGTATTAGTGTGGAAAAAACACTTTTTGCACTTGTGATAGTGTTGAAAAACCACTTTACGCACTTGTGTTCGTGTTGAAAAACCACTTTTCGCACTTGTGTTGGTGCAGGAAACCACTTTTGCACTTGTATTAGTGTGGAAACACCACTTTTCGCACTTGTGTTAGTGTTGAAAAACCACTTTTCGCACTTGTGTTAGTGTTGAAAAACCACTTTTCGCACTTGTGTTGGTGCAGGAAACCACTTTTGCACTTGTATTAGTGTGGAAAAAACACTTTTTGCACTTGTGATAGTGTTGAAAAACCACTTTTCGCACTTGTGTTAGTGTTGAAAAACCACTTTCCGCACTTGTGTTAGTGTTGAAAAACCACTTTTCGCACTTGTGTTGGTGCAGGAAACCACTTTTGCACTTGTATTAGTGTGGAAAAAACACTTTTTGCACTTGTGATAGTGTTGTAAAACCACTTTTCGCACTTGTGTTGGTGCAGGAAACCACTTTTGCACTTGTATTAGTGTGGAAAAAACACTTTTTGCACTTGTGATAGTGTTGAAAAACCACTTTTCGCACTTGTGTTAGTGTTGAAAAACCACTTTTCGCACTTGTGTTAGTGTTGAAAAACCACTTTTCGCACTTGTGTTGGTGCAGGAAACCACTTTTGCTCTTGTATTAGTGTGGAAAAAACACTTTTTGCACTTGTGATAGTGTTGAAAAACCACTTTTCGCACTTGTGTTGGTGCAGGAAACCACTTTTGCACTTGTGTTGGTGTGGAAAAAACACTTTTCACACTTTCGTTAGTGTTGAAAACCCACTTTTCGCACTTGTGTTAGTGTTGAAAAACCACTTTTCGCACTTGTGTTGGTGCAGGAAACCACTTTTACACTTGTATTAGTGTGGAAAAAACACTTTTTGCACTTGTGATAGTGTTGAAAAACCACTTTACGCACTTGTGTTCGTGTTGAAAAATCACTTTTCGCACTTGTGTTGGTGCAGGAAACCACTTTTGCACTTGTATTAGTGTGGAAAAACCACTTTTCGCACTTGTGATAGTGTTGAAAAACCACTTTTCGCACTTGTGTTAGTGTTGAAAAACCACTTTTCGCACTTGTGTTGGTGCAGGAAACCACTTTTGCTCTTGTATTAGTGTGGAAAAAACACTTTTTGCACTTGTGATAGTGTTGAAAAACCACTTTTCGCACTTGTGTTGGTGCAGGAAACCACTTTTGCACTTGTATTGGTGTGGAAAAAACACTTTTCACACTTGTGTTAGTGTTGAAAACCCACTTTTCGCACTTGTGTTAGTGTTGAAAAACCACTTTTCGCACTTGTGTTGGTGCAGGAAACCACTTTTACACTTGTATTAGTGTGGAAAAAACACTTTTTGCACTTGTGATAGTGTTGAAAAACCACTTTACGCACTTGTGTTCGTGTTGAAAAACCACTTTTCGCACTTGTGTTGGTGCAGGAAACCACTTTTGCACTTGTATTAGTGTGGAAAAAACACTTTTTGCACTTGTGATAGTGTTGAAAAACCACTTTTCGCACTTGTGTTGGTGCAGGAAACCACTTTTGCACTTGTATTAGTGTGGAAAAAACACTTTTTGCACTTGTGATAGTGTTGAAAAACCACTTTTCGCACTTGTGTTAGTGTTGAAAAACCACTTTTCGCACTTGTGTTAGTGTTGAAAAACCACTTTTCGCACTTGTGTTGGTGCAGGAAACCACTTTTGCTCTTGTATTAGTGTGGAAAAAACACTTTTTGCACTTGTGATAGTGTTGAAAAACCACTTTTCGCACTTGTGTTGGTGCAGGAAACCACTTTTGCACTTGTATTGGTGTGGAAAAAACACTTTTCACACTTGTGTTAGTGTTGAAAACCCACTTTTCGCACTTGTGTTAGTGTTGAAAAACCACTTTTCGCACTTGTGTTGGTGCAGGAAACCACTTTTACACTTGTATTAGTGTGGAAAAAACACTTTTTGCACTTGTGATAGTGTTGAAAAACCACTTTTCGCACTTGTGTTGGTGCAGGAAACCACTTTTACACTTGTATTAGTGTGGAAAAAACACTTTTTGCACTTGTGATAGTGTTGAAAAACCACTTTACGCACTTGTGTTAGTGTTGAAAAACCACTTTTCACACTTGTGTTAGTGTTGAAAAACCACTTTTCGCACTTGTGTTGGTGCAGGAAACCACTTTTGCTCTTGTATTAGTGTGGAAAAAACACTTTTTGCACTTGTGATAGTGTTGAAAAACCACTTTTCGCACTTGTGTTGGTGCAGGAACCACTTTTGCACTTGTATTGGTGTGGAAAAAACACTTTTCACACTTGTGTTAGTGTTGAAAACCCACTTTTTGCACTTGTGTTAGTGTTGAAAAACCACTTTTCGCACTTGTGTTGGTGCAGGAAACCACTTTTACACTTGTATTAGTGTGGAAAAAACACTTTTTGCACTTGTGATAGTGTTGAAAAACCACTTTTCACACTTGTGTTAGTGTTGAAAAACCACTTTTCGCACTTGTGTTGGTGCAGGAAACCACTTTTGCTCTTGTATTAGTGTGGAAAAAACACTTTTTGCACTTGTGATAGTGTTGAAAAACCACTTTTCGCACTTGTGTTGGTGCAGGAACCACTTTTGCACTTGTATTGGTGTGGAAAAAACACTTTTCACACTTGTGTTAGTGTTGAAAACCCACTTTTCGCACTTGTGTTAGTGTTGAAAAACCACTTTTCGCACTTGTGTTGGTGCAGGAAACCACTTTTACACTTGTATTAGTGTGGAAAAAACACTTTTTGCACTTGTGATAGTGTTGAAAAACCACTTTACGCACTTGTGTTCGTGTTGAAAAACCACTTTTCGCACTTGTGTTGGTGCAGGAAACCACTTTTGCACTTGTATTAGTGTGGAAACACCACTTTTCGCACTTGTGTTAGTGTTGAAAAACCACTTTTCGCACTTGTGTTAGTGTTGAAAAACCACTTTTCGCACTTGTGTTGGTGCAGGAAACCACTTTTGCACTTGTATTAGTGTGGAAAAAACACTTTTTGCACTTGTGATAGTGTTGAAAAACCACTTTTCGCACTTGTGTTAGTGTTGAAAAACCACTTTCCGCACTTGTGTTAGTGTTGAAAAACCACTTTTCGCACTTGTGTTGGTGCAGGAAACCACTTTTGCACTTGTATTAGTGTGGAAAAAACACTTTTTGCACTTGTGATAGTGTTGTAAAACCACTTTTCGCACTTGTGTTGGTGCAGGAAACCACTTTTGCACTTGTATTAGTGTGGAAAAAACACTTTTTGCACTTGTGATAGTGTTGAAAAACCACTTTTCGCACTTGTGTTAGTGTTGAAAAACCACTTTTCGCACTTGTGTTAGTGTTGAAAAACCACTTTTCGCACTTGTGTTGGTGCAGGAAACCACTTTTGCTCTTGTATTAGTGTGGAAAAAACACTTTTTGCACTTGTGATAGTGTTGAAAAACCACTTTTCGCACTTGTGTTAGTGTTGAAAAACCACTTTTCGCACTTGTGTTAGTGTTGAAAAACCACTTTTCGCACTTGTGTTGGTGCAGGAAACCACTTTTGCTCTTGTATTAGTGTGGAAAAAACACTTTTTGCACTTGTGATAGTGTTGAAAAACCACTTTTCGCACTTGTGTTGGTGCAGGAAACCACTTTTGCACTTGTATTGGTGTGGAAAAAACACTTTTCACACTTGTGTTAGTGTTGAAAACCCACTTTTCGCACTTGTGTTAGTGTTGAAAAACCACTTTTCGCACTTGTGTTGGTGCAGGAAACCACTTTTACACTTGTATTAGTGTGGAAAAAACACTTTTTGCACTTGTGATAGTGTTGAAAAACCACTTTTCGCACTTGTGTTGGTGCAGGAAACCACTTTTACACTTGTATTAGTGTGGAAAAAACACTTTTTGCACTTGTGATAGTGTTGAAAAACCACTTTACGCACTTGTGTTAGTGTTGAAAAACCACTTTTCACACTTGTGTTAGTGTTGAAAAACCACTTTTCGCACTTGTGTTGGTGCAGGAAACCACTTTTGCTCTTGTATTAGTGTGGAAAAAACACTTTTTGCACTTGTGATAGTGTTGAAAAACCACTTTTCGCACTTGTGTTGGTGCAGGAACCACTTTTGCACTTGTATTGGTGTGGAAAAAACACTTTTCACACTTGTGTTAGTGTTGAAAACCCACTTTTCGCACTTGTGTTAGTGTTGAAAAACCACTTTTCGCACTTGTGTTGGTGCAGGAAACCACTTTTACACTTGTATTAGTGTGGAAAAAACACTTTTTGCACTTGTGATAGTGTTGAAAAACCACTTTTCACACTTGTGTTAGTGTTGAAAAACCACTTTTCGCACTTGTGTTGGTGCAGGAAACCACTTTTGCTCTTGTATTAGTGTGGAAAAAACACTTTTTGCACTTGTGATAGTGTTGAAAAACCACTTTTCGCACTTGTGTTGGTGCAGGAACCACTTTTGCACTTGTATTGGTGTGGAAAAAACACTTTTCACACTTGTGTTAGTGTTGAAAACCCACTTTTCGCACTTGTGTTAGTGTTGAAAAACCACTTTTCGCACTTGTGTTGGTGCAGGAAACCACTTTTACACTTGTATTAGTGTGGAAAAAACACTTTTTGCACTTGTGATAGTGTTGAAAAACCACTTTACGCACTTGTGTTCGTGTTGAAAAACCACTTTTCGCACTTGTGTTGGTGCAGGAAACCACTTTTGCACTTGTATTAGTGTGGAAACACCACTTTTCGCACTTGTGTTAGTGTTGAAAAACCACTTTTCGCACTTGTGTTAGTGTTGAAAAACCACTTTTCGCACTTGTGTTGGTGCAGGAAACCACTTTTGCACTTGTATTAGTGTGGAAAAAACACTTTTTGCACTTGTGATAGTGTTGAAAAACCACTTTTCGCACTTGTGTTAGTGTTGAAAAACCACTTTCCGCACTTGTGTTAGTGTTGAAAAACCACTTTTCGCACTTGTGTTGGTGCAGGAAACCACTTTTGCACTTGTATTAGTGTGGAAAAAACACTTTTTGCACTTGTGATAGTGTTGTAAAACCACTTTTCGCACTTGTGTTGGTGCAGGAAACCACTTTTGCACTTGTATTAGTGTGGAAAAAACACTTTTTGCACTTGTGATAGTGTTGAAAAACCACTTTTCGCACTTGTGTTAGTGTTGAAAAACCACTTTTCGCACTTGTGTTAGTGTTGAAAAACCACTTTTCGCACTTGTGTTGGTGCAGGAAACCACTTTTGCTCTTGTATTAGTGTGGAAAAAACACTTTTTGCACTTGTGATAGTGTTGAAAAACCACTTTTCGCACTTGTGTTGGTGCAGGAAACCACTTTTGCACTTGTATTGGTGTGGAAAAAACACTTTTCACACTTTCGTTAGTGTTGAAAACCCACTTTTCGCACTTGTGTTAGTGTTGAAAAACCACTTTTCGCACTTGTGTTGGTGCAGGAAACCACTTTTACACTTGTATTAGTGTGGAAAAAACACTTTTTGCACTTGTGATAGTGTTGAAAAACCACTTTACGCACTTGTGTTCGTGTTGAAAAATCACTTTTCGCACTTGTGTTGGTGCAGGAAACCACTTTTGCACTTGTATTAGTGTGGAAAAACCACTTTTCGCACTTGTGATAGTGTTGAAAAACCACTTTTCGCACTTGTGTTAGTGTTGAAAAACCACTTTTCGCACTTGTGTTGGTGCAGGAAACCACTTTTGCTCTTGTATTAGTGTGGAAAAAACACTTTTTGCACTTGTGATAGTGTTGAAAAACCACTTTTCGCACTTGTGTTGGTGCAGGAAACCACTTTTGCACTTGTATTGGTGTGGAAAAAACACTTTTCACACTTGTGTTAGTGTTGAAAACCCACTTTTCGCACTTGTGTTAGTGTTGAAAAACCACTTTTCGCACTTGTGTTGGTGCAGGAAACCACTTTTACACTTGTATTAGTGTGGAAAAAACACTTTTTGCACTTGTGATAGTGTTGAAAAACCACTTTACGCACTTGTGTTCGTGTTGAAAAACCACTTTTCGCACTTGTGTTGGTGCAGGAAACCACTTTTGCACTTGTATTAGTGTGGAAAAAACACTTTTTGCACTTGTGATAGTGTTGAAAAACCACTTTTCGCACTTGTGTTGGTGCAGGAAACCACTTTTGCACTTGTATTAGTGTGGAAAAAACACTTTTTGCACTTGTGATAGTGTTGAAAAACCACTTTTCGCACTTGTGTTAGTGTTGAAAAACCACTTTTCGCACTTGTGTTAGTGTTGAAAAACCACTTTTCGCACTTGTGTTGGTGCAGGAAACCACTTTTGCTCTTGTATTAGTGTGGAAAAAACACTTTTTGCACTTGTGATAGTGTTGAAAAACCACTTTTCGCACTTGTGTTGGTGCAGGAAACCACTTTTGCACTTGTATTGGTGTGGAAAAAACACTTTTCACACTTGTGTTAGTGTTGAAAACCCACTTTTCGCACTTGTGTTAGTGTTGAAAAACCACTTTTCGCACTTGTGTTGGTGCAGGAAACCACTTTTACACTTGTATTAGTGTGGAAAAAACACTTTTTGCACTTGTGATAGTGTTGAAAAACCACTTTTCGCACTTGTGTTGGTGCAGGAAACCACTTTTACACTTGTATTAGTGTGGAAAAAACACTTTTTGCACTTGTGATAGTGTTGAAAAACCACTTTACGCACTTGTGTTAGTGTTGAAAAACCACTTTTCACACTTGTGTTAGTGTTGAAAAACCACTTTTCGCACTTGTGTTGGTGCAGGAAACCACTTTTGCTCTTGTATTAGTGTGGAAAAAACACTTCTGGCACTTGTGATAGTGTTGAAAAACCACTTTTCGCACTTGTGTTGGTGCAGGAACCACTTTTGCACTTGTATTGGTGTGGAAAAAACACTTTTCACACTTGTGTTAGTGTTGAAAACCCACTTTTCGCACTTGTGTTAGTGTTGAAAAACCACTTTTCGCACTTGTGTTGGTGCAGGAAACCACTTTTACACTTGTATTAGTGTGGAAAAAACACTTTTTGCACTTGTGATAGTGTTGAAAAACCACTTTACGCACTTGTGTTCGTGTTGAAAAACCACTTTTCGCACTTGTGTTGGTGCAGGAAACCACTTTTGCACTTGTATTAGTGTGGAAAAAACACTTTTTGCACTTGTGATAGTGTTGAAAAACCACTTTTCGCACTTGTGTTGGTGCAGGAAACCACTTTTGCACTTGTATTAGTGTGGAAAAAACACTTTTTGCACTTGTGATAGTGTTGAAAAACCACTTTTCGCACTTGTGTTAGTGTTGAAAAACCACTTTTCGCACTTGTGTTAGTGTTGAAAAACCACTTTTCGCACTTGTGTTGGTGCAGGAAACCACTTTTGCTCTTGTATTAGTGTGGAAAAAACACTTTTTGCAATTGTGATAGTGTTGAAAAACCACTTTTCGCACTTGTGTTGGTGCAGGAAACCACTTTTGCACTTGTATTGGTGTGGAAAAAACACTTTTCACACTTGTGTTAGTGTTGAAAACCCACTTTTCGCACTTGTGTTAGTGTTGAAAAACCACTTTTCGCACTTGTGTTGGTGCAGGAAACCACTTTTACACTTGTATTAGTGTGGAAAAAAACACTTTTTGCACTTGTGATAGTGTTGAAAAACCACTTTACGCACTTGTGTTCGTGTTGAAAAATCACTTTTCGCACTTGTGTTGGTGCAGGAAACCACTTTTGCACTTGTATTAGTGTGGAAAAACCACTTTTCGCACTTGTGATAGTGTTGAAAAACCACTTTTCGCACTTGTGTTAGTGTTGAAAAACCACTTTTCGCACTTGTGTTAGTGTTGAAAAACCACTTTTCGCACTTGTGTTGGTGCAGGAAACCACTTTTGCACTTGTATTAGTGTGGAAAAAACACTTTTTGCACTTGTGATAGTGTTGAAAAACCACTTTTCGCACTTGTGTTAGTGTTGAAAAACCACTTTTCGCACTTGTGTTCGTGTTGAAAAACCACTTTTCGCACTTGTGTTGGTGCAGTAAACCACTTTTGCACTTGTATTAGTGTGGAAAAAACACTTTTTGCACTTGTGATAGTGTTGAAAAACCACTTTTCGCACTTGTGTTAGTGTTGGAAAACCACTTTTCGCACTTGTGTTAGTGTTGAAAAACCACTTTTCGCACTTGTGTTGGTGCAGGAAACCACTTTTGCACTTGTATTAGTGTGGAAAAACCACTTTTCGCACTTGTGTTAGTGTTGAAAAACCACTTTTCGCACTTGTGTTAGTGTTGAAAAACCACTTTTCGCACTTGTGTTGGTGCAGGAAACCACTTTTGCACTTGTATTAGTGTGGAAAAAACACTTTTGCACTTGTGATAGTGTTGAAAAACCACTTTTCGCACTTGTGTTAGTGTTGAAAAACCACTTTCCGCACTTGTGTTAGTGTTGAAAAACCACTTTCCGCACTTGTGTTAGTGTTGAAAAACCACTTTTCACACTTGTGTTGGTGCAGGGAAACCACTTTTGCTCTTGTATTAGTGTGGAAAAAACACTTTTTGCACTTGTGATAGTGTTGAAAAACACCTTTTGGCACTTGTGTTGGTGCAGGAAACCACTTTTGCACTTGTATTGGTGTGGAAAAAACACTTTTCACACTTGTGTTAGTGTTGAAAACCCACTTTTCGCACTTGTGTTAGTGTTGAAAAACCACTTTTCGCACTTGTGTTGGTGCAGGAAACCACTTTTACACTTGTATTAGTGTGGAAAAAACACTTTTTGCACTTGTGATAGTGTTGAAAAACCACTTTACGCACTTGTGTTCGTGTTGAAAAACCACTTTTCGCACTTGTGTTGGTGCAGGAAACCCTTGCACTTTGCCTTGTATTAGTGTGGAAAAAAACACTTTTTGCACTTGTGATAGTGTTGAAAAACCACTTTCGCACTTGTGTTGGTGCAGGAAACCACTTTTGCACTTGTATTAGTGTGGAAAAAACACTTTTTTGCACTTGTGATAGTGTTGAAAACCACTTTTCGCACTTGTGTTAGTGTTGAAAAACCACTTTTCGCACTTGTGTTAGTGTTGAAAAACCACTTTTCGCACTTGTGTTGGTGCAGGAAACCACTTTTGCTCTTGTATTAGTGTGGAAAAAACACTTTTTGCACTTGTGATAGTGTTGAAAAACCACTTTTCGCACTTGTGTTGGTGCAGGAAACCACTTTTGCACTTGTATTGGTGTGGAAAAAACACTTTTCACACTTGTGTTAGTGTTGAAACCCACTTTTCGCACTTGTGTTAGTGTTGAAAAACCACTTTCGCACTTGTGTTGGTGCAGGAAACCACTTTTACACTTGTATTAGTGTGGAAAAAACACTTTTTGCACTTGTGATAGTGTTGAAAAACCACTTTTCGCACTTGTGTTGGTGCAGGAAACCACTTTTACACTTGTATTAGTGTGGAAAAACCACTTTTTGCACTTGTGATAGTGTTGAAAAACCACTTTACGCACTTGTGTTAGTGTTGAAAAACCACTTTTCACACTTGTGTTAGTGTTGAAAAACCACTTTTCGCACTTGTGTTGGTGCAGGAAACCACTTTTGCTCTTGTATTAGTGTGGAAAAAACACTTTTTGCACTTGTGATAGTGTTGAAAAACCACTTTTCGCACTTGTGTTGGTGCAGGAACCACTTTTGCACTTGTATTGGTGTGGAAAAAACACTTTTCACACTTGTGTTAGTGTTGAAAACCCACTTTTCGCACTTGTGTTAGTGTGAAAAACCACTTTTCGCACTTGTGTTGGTGCAGGAAACCACTTTTACACTTGTATTAGTGTGGAAAAAACACTTTTTGCACTTGTGATAGTGTTGAAAAACCACTTAACGCACTTGTGTTCGTGTTGAAAAACCACTTTTCGCACTTGTGTTGGTGCAGGAAACCACTTTTGCACTTGTATTAGTGTGGAAAAAACACTTTTTGCACTTGTGATAGTGTTGAAAAACCACTTTTCGCACTTGTGTTGGTGCAGGAAACCACTTTTGCACTTGTATTAGTGTGGAAAAAACACTTTTTGCACTTGTGATAGTGTTGAAAAACCACTTTTCGCACTTGTGTTAGTGTTGAAAAACCACTTTTCGCACTTGTGTTAGTGTTGAAAAACCACTTTTCGCACTTGTGTTGGTGCAGGAAACCACTTTTGCTCTTGTATTAGTGTGGAAAAACACTTTTTGCACTTGTGATAGTGTTGAAAAACCACTTTTCGCACTTGTGTTGGTGCAGGAAACCACTTTTGCACTTGTATTGGTGTGGAAAAAACACTTTTCACACTTGTGTTAGTGTTGAAAACCCACTTTTCGCACTTGTGTTAGTGTTGAAAAACCACTTTTCGCACTTGTGTTGGTGCAGGAAACCACTTTTACACTTGTATTAGTGTGGAAAAAACACTTTTTGCACTTGTGATAGTGTTGAAAAACCACTTTTCGCACTTGTGTTGGTGCAGGAAACCACTTTTACACTTGTATTAGTGTGGAAAAAAACACTTTTTGCACTTGTGATAGTGTTGAAAAAACCACTTTACGCACTTGTGTTAGTGTTGAAAAACCACTTTTCACACTTGTGTTAGTGTTGAAAAACCACTTTTCGCACTTGTGTTGGTGCAGGAAACCACTTTTGCTCTTGTATTAGTGTGGAAAAAACACTTTTTGCACTTGTGATAGTGTTGAAAAACCACTTTTCGCACTTGTGTTGGTGCAGGAACCACTTTTGCACTTGTATTGGTGTGGAAAAAACACTTTTCACACTTGTGTTAGTGTTGAAAACCCACTTTTCGCACTTGTGTTAGTGTTGAAAAACCACTTTTCGCACTTGTGTTGGTGCAGGAAACCACTTTTACACTTGTATTAGTGTGGAAAAAACACTTTTTGCACTTGTGATAGTGTTGAAAAACCACTTTTCACACTTGTGTTAGTGTTGAAAAACCACTTTTCGCACTTGTGTTGGTGCAGGAAACCACTTTTGCTCTTGTATTAGTGTGGAAAAAACACTTTTTGCACTTGTGATAGTGTTGAAAACCACTTTTCGCACTTGTGTTGGTGCAGGAACCACTTTTGCACTTGTATTGGTGTGGAAAAAACACTTTTCACACTTGTGTTAGTGTTGAAAACCCACTTTTCGCACTTGTGTTAGTGTTGAAAAACCACTTTTCGCACTTGTGTTGGTGCAGGAAACCACTTTTGCACTTGTATTAGTGTGGAAACACCACTTTTCGCACTTGTGTTAGTGTTGAAAAACCACTTTTCGCACTTGTGTTAGTGTTGAAAAACCACTTTTCGCACTTGTGTTGGTGCAGGAAACCACTTTTGCACTTGTATTAGTGTGGAAAAAACACTTTTTGCACTTGTGATAGTGTTGAAAAACCACTTTTCGCACTTGTGTTAGTGTTGAAAAACCACTTTCCGCACTTGTGTTAGTGTTGAAAAACCACTTTTCGCACTTGTGTTGGTGCAGGAAACCACTTTTGCACTTGTATTAGTGTGGAAAAAACACTTTTTGCACTTGTGATAGTGTTGTAAAACCACTTTTCGCACTTGTGTTGGTGCAGGAAACCACTTTTGCACTTGTATTAGTGTGGAAAAAACACTTTTTGCACTTGTGATAGTGTTGAAAAACCACTTTTCGCACTTGTGTTAGTGTTGAAAAACCACTTTTCGCACTTGTGTTAGTGTTGAAAAACCACTTTTCGCACTTGTGTTGGTGCAGGAAACCACTTTTGCTCTTGTATTAGTGTGGAAAAAACACTTTTTGCACTTGTGATAGTGTTGAAAAACCACTTTTCGCACTTGTGTTAGTGTTGAAAAACCACTTTTCGCACTTGTGTTAGTGTTGAAAAACCACTTTTCGCACTTGTGTTGGTGCAGGAAACCACTTTTGCTCTTGTATTAGTGTGGAAAAAACACTTTTTGCACTTGTGATAGTGTTGAAAAACCACTTTTCGCACTTGTGTTGGTGCAGGAAACCACTTTTGCACTTGTATTGGTGTGGAAAAAACACTTTTCACACTTGTGTTAGTGTTGAAAACCCACTTTTCGCACTTGTGTTAGTGTTGAAAAACCACTTTTCGCACTTGTGTTGGTGCAGGAAACCACTTTTACACTTGTATTAGTGTGGAAAAAACACTTTTTGCACTTGTGATAGTGTTGAAAAACCACTTTTCGCACTTGTGTTGGTGCAGGAAACCACTTTTACACTTGTATTAGTGTGAAAAAAACACTTTTTGCACTTGTGATAGTGTTGAAAAACCACTTTACGCACTTGTGTTAGTGTTGAAAAACCACTTTTCACACTTGTGTTAGTGTTGAAAAACCACTTTTCGCACTTGTGTTGGTGCAGGAAACCACTTTTGCTCTTGTATTAGTGTGGAAAAAACACTTTTTGCACTTGTGATAGTGTTGAAAAACCACTTTTCGCACTTGTGTTGGTGCAGGAACCACTTTTGCACTTGTATTGGTGTGGAAAAAACACTTTTCACACTTGTGTTAGTGTTGAAAACCCACTTTTCGCACTTGTGTTAGTGTTGAAAAACCACTTTTCGCACTTGTGTTGGTGCAGGAAACCACTTTTACACTTGTATTAGTGTGGAAAAAACACTTTTTGCACTTGTGATAGTGTTGAAAACCACTTTTCACACTTGTGTTAGTGTTGAAAAACCACTTTTCGCACTTGTGTTGGTGCAGGAAACCACTTTTGCTCTTGTATTAGTGTGGAGAAAACACTTTTTGCACTTGTGATAGTGTTGAAAAACCACTTTTCGCACTTGTGTTGGTGCAGGAACCACTTTTGCACTTGTATTGGTGTGGAAAAAACACTTTTCACACTTGTGTTAGTGTTGAAAACCCACTTTTCGCACTTGTGTTAGTGTTGAAAAACCACTTTTCGCACTTGTGTTGGTGCAGGAAACCACTTTTACACTTGTATTAGTGTGGAAAAAACACTTTTTGCACTTGTGATAGTGTTGAAAAACCACTTTACGCACTTGTGTTCGTGTTGAAAAACCACTTTTCGCACTTGTGTTGGTGCAGGAAACCACTTTTGCACTTGTATTAGTGTGGAAACACCACTTTTCGCACTTGTGTTAGTGTTGAAAAACCACTTTTCGCACTTGTGTTAGTGTTGAAAAACCACTTTTCGCACTTGTGTTGGTGCAGGAAACCACTTTTGCACTTGTATTAGTGTGGAAAAAACACTTTTTGCACTTGTGATAGTGTTGAAAAACCACTTTTCGCACTTGTGTTAGTGTTGAAAAACCACTTTCCGCACTTGTGTTAGTGTTGAAAAACCACTTTTCGCACTTGTGTTGGTGCAGGAAACCACTTTTGCACTTGTATTAGTGTGGAAAAAAACACTTTTTGCACTTGTGATAGTGTTGTAAAACCACTTTTCGCACTTGTGTTGGTGCAGGAAACCACTTTTGCACTTGTATTAGTGTGGAAAAAACACTTTTTGCACTTGTGATAGTGTTGAAAAACCACTTTTCGCACTTGTGTTAGTGTTGAAAAACCACTTTTCGCACTTGTGTTAGTGTTGAAAAACCACTTTTCGCACTTGTGTTGGTGCAGGAAACCACTTTTGCTCTTGTATTAGTGTGGAAAAAACACTTTTTGCACTTGTGATAGTGTTGAAAAACCACTTTTCGCACTTGTGTTGGTGCAGGAAACCACTTTTGCACTTGTATTGGTGTGGAAAAAACACTTTTCACACTTTCGTTAGTGTTGAAAACCCACTTTTCGCACTTGTGTTAGTGTTGAAAAACCACTTTTCGCACTTGTGTTGGTGCAGGAAACCACTTTTACACTTGTATTAGTGTGGAAAAAACACTTTTTGCACTTGTGATAGTGTTGAAAAACCACTTTACGCACTTGTGTTCGTGTTGAAAAATCACTTTTCGCACTTGTGTTGGTGCAGGAAACCACTTTTGCACTTGTATTAGTGTGGAAAAACCACTTTTCGCACTTGTGATAGTGTTGAAAAACCACTTTTCGCACTTGTGTTAGTGTTGAAAAACCACTTTTCGCACTTGTGTTGGTGCAGGAAACCACTTTTGCTCTTGTATTAGTGTGGAAAAAACACTTTTTGCACTTGTGATAGTGTTGAAAAACCACTTTTCGCACTTGTGTTGGTGCAGGAAACCACTTTTGCACTTGTATTGGTGTGGAAAAAACACTTTTCACACTTGTGTTAGTGTTGAAAACCCACTTTTCGCACTTGTGTTAGTGTTGAAAAACCACTTTTCGCACTTGTGTTGGTGCAGGAAACCACTTTTACACTTGTATTAGTGTGGAAAAAACACTTTTTGCACTTGTGATAGTGTTGAAAAACCACTTTACGCACTTGTGTTCGTGTTGAAAAACCACTTTTCGCACTTGTGTTGGTGCAGGAAACCACTTTTGCACTTGTATTAGTGTGGAAAAAACACTTTTTGCACTTGTGATAGTGTTGAAAAACCACTTTTCGCACTTGTGTTGGTGCAGGAAACCACTTTTGCACTTGTATTAGTGTGGAAAAAACACTTTTTGCACTTGTGATAGTGTTGAAAAACCACTTTTCGCACTTGTGTTAGTGTTGAAAAACCACTTTTCGCACTTGTGTTAGTGTTGAAAAACCACTTTTCGCACTTGTGTTGGTGCAGGAAACCACTTTTGCTCTTGTATTAGTGTGGAAAAAACACTTTTTGCACTTGTGATAGTGTTGAAAAACCACTTTTCGCACTTGTGTTGGTGCAGGAAACCACTTTTGCACTTGTATTGGTGTGGAAAAAACACTTTTCACACTTGTGTTAGTGTTGAAAACCCACTTTTCGCACTTGTGTTAGTGTTGAAAAACCACTTTTCGCACTTGTGTTGGTGCAGGAAACCACTTTTACACTTGTATTAGTGTGGAAAAAACACTTTTTGCACTTGTGATAGTGTTGAAAAACCACTTTTCGCACTTGTGTTGGTGCAGGAAACCACTTTTACACTTGTATTAGTGTGGAAAAAACACTTTTTGCACTTGTGATAGTGTTGAAAAACCACTTTACGCACTTGTGTTAGTGTTGAAAAACCACTTTTCACACTTGTGTTAGTGTTGAAAAACCACTTTTCGCACTTGTGTTGGTGCAGGAAACCACTTTTGCTCTTGTATTAGTGTGGAAAAAACACTTTTTGCACTTGTGATAGTGTTGAAAAACCACTTTTCGCACTTGTGTTGGTGCAGGAACCACTTTTGCACTTGTATTGGTGTGGAAAAAACACTTTTCACACTTGTGTTAGTGTTGAAAACCCACTTTTCGCACTTGTGTTAGTGTTGAAAAACCACTTTTCGCACTTGTGTTGGTGCAGGAAACCACTTTTACACTTGTATTAGTGTGGAAAAAACACTTTTTGCACTTGTGATAGTGTTGAAAAACCACTTTACGCACTTGTGTTCGTGTTGAAAAACCACTTTTCGCACTTGTGTTGGTGCAGGAAACCACTTTTGCACTTGTATTAGTGTGGAAAAAACACTTTTTGCACTTGTGATAGTGTTGAAAAACCACTTTTCGCACTTGTGTTGGTGCAGGAAACCACTTTTGCACTTGTATTAGTGTGGAAAAAACACTTTTTGCACTTGTGATAGTGTTGAAAAACCACTTTTCGCACTTGTGTTAGTGTTGAAAAACCACTTTTCGCACTTGTGTTAGTGTTGAAAAACCACTTTTCGCACTTGTGTTGGTGCAGGAAACCACTTTTGCTCTTGTATTAGTGTGGAAAAAACACTTTTTGCAATTGTGATAGTGTTGAAAAACCACTTTTCGCACTTGTGTTGGTGCAGGAAACCACTTTTGCACTTGTATTGGTGTGGAAAAAACACTTTTCACACTTGTGTTAGTGTTGAAAACCCACTTTTCGCACTTGTGTTAGTGTTGAAAAACCACTTTTCGCACTTGTGTTGGTGCAGGAAACCACTTTTACACTTGTATTAGTGTGGAAAAAACACTTTTTGCACTTGTGATAGTGTTGAAAAACCACTTTACGCACTTGTGTTCGTGTTGAAAAATCACTTTTCGCACTTGTGTTGGTGCAGGAAACCACTTTTGCACTTGTATTAGTGTGGAAAAACCACTTTTCGCACTTGTGATAGTGTTGAAAAACCACTTTTCGCACTTGTGTTAGTGTTGAAAAACCACTTTTCGCACTTGTGTTAGTGTTGAAAAACCACTTTTCGCACTTGTGTTGGTGCAGGAAACCACTTTTGCACTTGTATTAGTGTGGAAAAAACACTTTTTGCACTTGTGATAGTGTTGAAAAACCACTTTTCGCACTTGTGTTAGTGTTGAAAAACCACTTTTCGCACTTGTGTTCGTGTTGAAAAACCACTTTTCGCACTTGTGTTGGTGCAGTAAACCACTTTTGCACTTGTATTAGTGTGGAAAAAACACTTTTTGCACTTGTGATAGTGTTGAAAAACCACTTTTCGCACTTGTGTTAGTGTTGGAAAACCACTTTTCGCACTTGTGTTAGTGTTGAAAAACCACTTTTCGCACTTGTGTTGGTGCAGGAAACCACTTTTGCACTTGTATTAGTGTGGAAAAACCACTTTTCGCACTTGTGTTAGTGTTGAAAAACCACTTTTCGCACTTGTGTTAGTGTTGAAAAACCACTTTTCGCACTTGTGTTGGTGCAGGAAACCACTTTTGCACTTGTATTAGTGTGGAAAAAACACTTTTTGCACTTGTGATAGTGTTGAAAAACCACTTTTCGCACTTGTGTTAGTGTTGAAAAACCACTTTCCGCACTTGTGTTAGTGTTGAAAAACCACTTTCCGCACTTGTGTTAGTGTTGAAAAACCACTTTTCGCACTTGTGTTGGTGCAGGAAACCACTTTTGCTCTTGTATTAGTGTGGAAAAAACACTTTTTGCACTTGTGATAGTGTTGAAAAACCACTTTTGGCACTTGTGTTGGTGCAGGAAACCACTTTTGCACTTGTATTGGTGTGGAAAAAACACTTTTCACACTTGTGTTAGTGTTGAAAACCCACTTTTCGCACTTGTGTTAGTGTTGAAAAACCACTTTTCGCACTTGTGTTGGTGCAGGAAACCACTTTTACACTTGTATTAGTGTGGAAAAAACACTTTTTGCACTTGTGATAGTGTTGAAAAACCACTTTACGCACTTGTGTTCGTGTTGAAAAACCACTTTTCGCACTTGTGTTGGTGCAGGAAACCACTTTTGCACTTGTATTAGTGTGGAAAAAACACTTTTTGCACTTGTGATAGTGTTGAAAAACCACTTTTCGCACTTGTGTTGGTGCAGGAAACCACTTTTGCACTTGTATTAGTGTGGAAAAAACACTTTTTGCACTTGTGATAGTGTTGAAAAACCACTTTTTCGCACTTGTGTTAGTGTTGAAAAACCACTTTTCGCACTTGTGTTAGTGTTGAAAAACCACTTTTCGCACTTGTGTTGGTGCAGGAAACCACTTTTGCTCTTGTATTAGTGTGGAAAAAACACTTTTTGCACTTGTGATAGTGTTGAAAAACCACTTTTCGCACTTGTGTTGGTGCAGGAAACCACTTTTGCACTTGTATTGGTGTGGAAAAAACACTTTTCACACTTGTGTTAGTGTTGAAAACCCACTTTTCGCACTTGTGTTAGTGTTGAAAAACCACTTTTCGCACTTGTGTTGGTGCAGGAAACCACTTTTACACTTGTATTAGTGTGGAAAAAACACTTTTTGCACTTGTGATAGTGTTGAAAAACCACTTTTCGCACTTGTGTTGGTGCAGGAAACCACTTTTACACTTGTATTAGTGTGGAAAAACCACTTTTTGCACTTGTGATAGTGTTGAAAAACCACTTTACGCACTTGTGTTAGTGTTGAAAAACCACTTTTCACACTTGTGTTAGTGTTGAAAAACCACTTTTCGCACTTGTGTTGGTGCAGGAAACCACTTTTGCTCTTGTATTAGTGTGGAAAAAACACTTTTTGCACTTGTGATAGTGTTGAAAAACCACTTTTCGCACTTGTGTTGGTGCAGGAACCACTTTTGCACTTGTATTGGTGTGGAAAAAACACTTTTCACACTTGTGTTAGTGTTGAAAACCCACTTTTCGCACTTGTGTTAGTGTTGAAAAACCACTTTTCGCACTTGTGTTGGTGCAGGAAACCACTTTTACACTTGTATTAGTGTGGAAAAAACACTTTTTGCACTTGTGATAGTGTTGAAAAACCACTTTACGCACTTGTGTTCGTGTTGAAAAACCACTTTTCGCACTTGTGTTGGTGCAGGAAACCACTTTTGCACTTGTATTAGTGTGGAAAAAACACTTTTTGCACTTGTGATAGTGTTGAAAAACCACTTTTCGCACTTGTGTTGGTGCAGGAAACCACTTTTGCACTTGTATTAGTGTGGAAAAAACACTTTTTGCACTTGTGATAGTGTTGAAAAACCACTTTTCGCACTTGTGTTAGTGTTGAAAAACCACTTTTCGCACTTGTGTTAGTGTTGAAAAACCACTTTTCGCACTTGTGTTGGTGCAGGAAACCACTTTTGCTCTTGTATTAGTGTGGAAAAAACACTTTTTGCACTTGTGATAGTGTTGAAAAACCACTTTTCGCACTTGTGTTGGTGCAGGAAACCACTTTTGCACTTGTATTGGTGTGGAAAAAACACTTTTCACACTTGTGTTAGTGTTGAAAACCCACTTTTCGCACTTGTGTTAGTGTTGAAAAACCACTTTTCGCACTTGTGTTGGTGCAGGAAAACCACTTTTACACTTGTATTAGTGTGGAAAAAACACTTTTTGCACTTGTGATAGTGTTGAAAAACCACTTTACGCACTTGTGTTCGTGTTGAAAAATCACTTTTCGCACTTGTGTTGGTGCAGGAAACCACTTTTGCACTTGTATTAGTGTGGAAAAACCACTTTTCGCACTTGTGATAGTGTTGAAAAACCACTTTTCGCACTTGTGTTAGTGTTGAAAAACCACTTTTCGCACTTGTGTTAGTGTTGAAAAACCACTTTTCGCACTTGTGTTGGTGCAGGAAACCACTTTTGCACTTGTATTAGTGTGGAAAAAACACTTTTTGCACTTGTGATAGTGTTGAAAAACCACTTTTCACACTTGTGTTAGTGTTGAAAAACCACTTTTCGCACTTGTGTTCGTGTTGAAAAACCACTTTTCGCACTTGTGTTGGTGCAGGAAACCACTTTTGCACTTGTATTAGTGTGGAAAAAACACTTTTTGCACTTGTGATAGTGTTGAAAAACCACTTTTCGCACTTGTGTTAGTGTTGGAAAACCACTTTTCGCACTTGTGTTAGTGTTGAAAAACCACTTTTCGCACTTGTGTTGGTGCAGGAAACCACTTTTGCACTTGTATTAGTGTGGAAAAACCACTTTTCGCACTTGTGTTAGTGTTGAAAAACCACTTTTCGCACTTGTGTTAGTGTTGAAAAACCACTTTTCGCACTTGTGTTGGTGCAGGAAACCACTTTTGCACTTGTATTAGTGTGGAAAAAACACTTTTTGCACTTGTGATAGTGTTGAAAAACCACTTTTCGCACTTGTGTTAGTGTTGAAAAACCACTTTCCGCACTTGTGTTAGTGTTGAAAAACCACTTTTCGCACTTGTGTTGGTGCAGGAAACCACTTTTGCACTTGTATTAGTGTGGAAAAAAACACTTTTTGCACTTGTGATAGTGTTGAAAAACCACTTTTCGCACTTGTGTTGGTGCAGGAAACCACTTTTGCACTTGTATTAGTGTGGAAAAAACACTTTTTGCACTTGTGATAGTGTTGAAAAACCACTTTTCGCACTTGTGTTAGTGTTGAAAAACCACTTTTCGCACTTGTGTTAGTGTTGAAAAACCACTTTTCGCACTTGTGTTGGTGCAGGAAACCACTTTTGCTCTTGTATTAGTGTGGAAAAAACACTTTTTGCACTTGTGATAGTGTTGAAAAACCACTTTTCGCACTTGTGTTGGTGCAGGAAACCACTTTTGCACTTGTATTGGTGTGGAAAAAACACTTTTCACACTTTCGTTAGTGTTGAAAACCCACTTTTCGCACTTGTGTTAGTGTTGAAAAACCACTTTTCGCACTTGTGTTGGTGCAGGAAACCACTTTTACACTTGTATTAGTGTGGAAAAAACACTTTTTGCACTTGTGATAGTGTTGAAAAACCACTTTACGCACTTGTGTTCGTGTTGAAAAATCACTTTTCGCACTTGTGTTGGTGCAGGAAACCACTTTTGCACTTGTATTAGTGTGGAAAAACCACTTTTCGCACTTGTGATAGTGTTGAAAAACCACTTTTCGCACTTGTGTTAGTGTTGAAAAACCACTTTTCGCACTTGTGTTGGTGTTGAAAAACCACTTTTCGCACTTGTGTTGGTGCAGGAAACCACTTTTGCATTTGTATTAGTGTGGAAAAAACACTTTTTGCACTTGTGATAGTGTTGAAAAACCACTTTTCGCACTTGTGTTAGTGTTGGAAAACCACTTTTCGCACTTGTGTTAGTGTTGAAAAACCACTTTTCGCACTTGTGTTGGTGCAGGAAACCACTTTTGCACTTGTATTAGTGTGGAAAAACCACTTTTCGCACTTGTGTTAGTGTTGAAAAACCACTTTTCGCACTTGTGTTAGTGTTGAAAAACCACTTTTCGCACTTGTGTTGGTGCAGGAAACCACTTTTGCACTTGTATTAGTGTGGAAAAAACACTTTTTGCACTTGTGATAGTGTTGAAAAACCACTTTTCGCACTTGTGTTAGTGTTGAAAAACCACTTTCCGCACTTGTGTTAGTGTTGAAAAACCACTTTTCGCACTTGTGTTGGTGCAGGAAACCACTTTTGCACTTGTATTAGTGTGGAAAAAACACTTTTTGCACTTGTGATAGTGTTGAAAAACCACTTTTCGCACTTGTGTTGGTGCAGGAAACCACTTTTGCACTTGTATTAGTGTGGAAAAAACACTTTTTGCACTTGTGATAGTGTTGAAAAACCACTTTTCGCACTTGTGTTAGTGTTGAAAAACCACTTTTCGCACTTGTGTTAGTGTTGAAAAACCACTTTTCGCACTTGTGTTGGTGCAGGAAACCACTTTTGCTCTTGTATTAGTGTGGAAAAAACACTTTTTGCACTTGTGATAGTGTTGAAAAACCACTTTTCGCACTTGTGTTGGTGCAGGAAACCACTTTTGCACTTGTATTGGTGTGGAAAAAACACTTTTCACACTTTCGTTAGTGTTGAAAACCCACTTTTCGCACTTGTGTTAGTGTTGAAAAACCACTTTTCGCACTTGTGTTGGTGCAGGAAACCACTTTTACACTTGTATTAGTGTGGAAAAAACACTTTTTGCACTTGTGATAGTGTTGAAAAACCACTTTACGCACTTGTGTTCGTGTTGAAAAATCACTTTTCGCACTTGTGTTGGTGCAGGAAACCACTTTTGCACTTGTATTAGTGTGGAAAAACCACTTTTCGCACTTGTGATAGTGTTGAAAAACCACTTTTTGCACTTGTGTTAGTGTTGAAAAACCACTTTTCGCACTTGTGTTGGTGTTGAAAAACCACTTTTCGCACTTGTGTTGGTGCAGGAAACCACTTTTGCATTTGTATTAGTGTGGAAAAAACACTTTTTGCACTTGTGATAGTGTTGAAAAACCACTTTTCGCACTTGTGTTAGTGTTGAAAAACCACTTTTCGCACTTGTGTTAGTGTTGAAAAACCACTTTTCGCACTTGTGTTGGTGCAGGAAACCACTTTTGCTCTTGTATTAGTGTGGAAAAAACACTTTTTGCACTTGTGATAGTGTTGAAAAACCACTTTTCGCACTTGTGTTGGTGCAGGAAACCACTTTTGCACTTGTATTGGTGTGGAAAAAACACTTTTCACACTTGTATTAGTGTTGAAAACCCACTTTTCGCACTTGTGTTAGTGTTGAAAAACCACTTTTCGCACTTGTGTTGGTGCAGGAAACCACTTTTACACTTGTATTAGTGTGGAAAAAACACTTTTTCCACTTGTGATAGTGTTGAAAAACCACTTTACGCACTTGTGTTCATGTTGAAAAACCACTTTTCGCACTTGTGTTGGTGCAGGAAACCACTTTTGCACTTGTATTAGTGTGGAAAAAACACTTTTTGCACTTGTGATAGTGTTGAAAAACCACTTTTCGCACTTGTGTTGGTGCAGGAAACCACTTTTGCACTTGTATTAGTGTGGAAAAAACACTTTTTGCACTTGTGATAGTGTTGAAAAACCACTTTTCGCACTTGTGTTAGTGTTGAAAAACCACTTTTCGCACTTGTGTTAGTGTTGAAAAACCACTTTTCGCACTTGTGTTGGTGCAGGAAACCACTTTTGCTCTTGTATTAGTGTGGAAAAAACACTTTTTGCACTTGTGATAGTGTTGAAAAACCACTTTTCGCACTTGTGTTGGTGCAGGAAACCACTTTTGCACTTGTATTGGTGTGGAAAAAACACTTTTCACACTTGTGTTAGTGTTGAAAACCCACTTTTCGCACTTGTGTTAGTGTTGAAAAACCACTTTTCGCACTTGTGTTGGTGCAGGAAACCACTTTTACACTTGTATTAGTGTGGAAAAAACACTTTTTGCACTTGTGATAGTGTTGAAAAACGACTTTTCGCACTTGTATTGGTGCAGGAAACCACTTTTACACTTGTATTAGTGTGGAAAAAACACTTTTTGCACTTGTGATAGTGTTGAAAAACCACTTTACGCACTTGTGTTCGTGTTGAAAAATCACTTTTCGCACTTGTGTTGGTGCAGGAAACCACTTTTGCACTTGTATTAGTGTGGAAAAACCACTTTTCGCACTTGTGATAGTGTTGAAAAACCACTTTTCGCACTTGTGTTAGTGTTGAAAAACCACTTTTCGCACTTGTGTTAGTGTTGAAAAACCACTTTTCGCAATTGTGTTGGTGCAGGAAACCACTTTTGCACTTGTATTAGTGTGGAAAAAACACTTTTTGCACTTGTGATAGTGTTGAAAAACCACTTTTCGCACTTGTGTTAGTGTTGAAAAACCACTTTTCGCACTTGTGTTAGTGTTGAAAAACCACTTTTCGCACTTGTGTTGGTGCAGGAAACCACTTTTGCTCTTGTATTAGTGTGGAAAAAACACTTTTTGCACTTGTGATAGTGTTGAAAAACCACTTTTCGCACTTGTGTTGGTGCAGGAAACCACTTTTGCACTTGTATTGGTGTGGAAAAAACACTTTTCACACTTGTATTAGTGTTGAAAACCCACTTTTCGCACTTGTGTTAGTGTTGAAAAACCACTTTTCGCACTTGTGTTGGTGCAGGAAACCACTTTTACACTTGTATTAGTGTGGAAAAAACACTTTTTCCACTTGTGATAGTGTTGAAAAACCACTTTACGCACTTGTGTTCATGTTGAAAAACCACTTTTCGCACTTGTGTTGGTGCAGGAAACCACTTTTGCACTTGTATTAGTGTGGAAAAAACACTTTTTGCACTTGTGATAGTGTTGAAAAACCACTTTTCGCACTTGTGTTGGTGCAGGAAACCACTTTTGCACTTGTATTAGTGTGGAAAAAACACTTTTTGCACTTGTGATAGTGTTGAAAAACCACTTTTCGCACTTGTGTTAGTGTTGAAAAACCACTTTTCGCACTTGTGTTAGTGTTGAAAAACCACTTTTCGCACTTGTGTTGGTGCAGGAAACCACTTTTGCTCTTGTATTAGTGTGGAAAAAACACTTTTTGCACTTGTGATAGTGTTGAAAAACCACTTTTCGCACTTGTGTTGGTGCAGGAAACCACTTTTGCACTTGTATTGGTGTGGAAAAAACACTTTTCACACTTGTGTTAGTGTTGAAAACCCACTTTTCGCACTTGTGTTAGTGTTGAAAAACCACTTTTCGCACTTGTGTTGGTGCAGGAAACCACTTTTACACTTGTATTAGTGTGGAAAAAACACTTTTTGCACTTGTGATAGTGTTGAAAAACGACTTTTCGCACTTGTGTTGGTGCAGGAAACCACTTTTACACTTGTATTAGTGTGGAAAAAACACTTTTTGCACTTGTGATAGTGTTGAAAAACCACTTTACGCACTTGTGTTCGTGTTGAAAAATCACTTTTCGCACTTGTGTTGGTGCAGGAAACCACTTTTGCACTTGTATTAGTGTGGAAAAACCACTTTTCGCACTTGTGATAGTGTTGAAAAACCACTTTTCGCACTTGTGTTAGTGTTGAAAAACCACTTTTCGCACTTGTGTTAGTGTTGAAAAACCACTTTTCGCAATTGTGTTGGTGCAGGAAACCACTTTTGCACTTGTATTAGTGTGGAAAAAACACTTTTTGCACTTGTGATAGTGTTGAAAAACCACTTTTCGCACTTGTGTTAGTGTTGAAAAACCACTTTTCGCACTTGTGTTAGTGTTGAAAAACCACTTTTCGCACTTGTGTTGGTGCAGGAAACCACTTTTGCTCTTGTATTAGTGTGGAAAAAACACTTTTTGCACTTGTGATAGTGTTGAAAAACCACTTTTCGCACTTGTGTTGGTGCAGGAAACCACTTTTGCACTTGTATTGGTGTGGAAAAAACACTTTTCACACTTTCGTTAGTGTTGAAAACCCACTTTTCGCACTTGTGTTAGTGTTGAAAAACCACTTTTCGCACTTGTGTTGGTGCAGGAAACCACTTTTACACTTGTATTAGTGTGGAAAAAACACTTTTTGCACTTGTGATAGTGTTGAAAAACCACTTTACGCACTTGTGTTCGTGTTGAAAAATCACTTTTCGCACTTGTGTTGGTGCAGGAAACCACTTTTGCACTTGTATTAGTGTGGAAAAACCACTTTTCGCACTTGTGATAGTGTTGAAAAACCACTTTTCGCACTTGTGTTAGTGTTGAAAAACCACTTTTCGCACTTGTGTTGGTGTTGAAAAACCACTTTTCGCACTTGTGTTGGTGCAGGAAACCACTTTTGCATTTGTATTAGTGTGGAAAAAACACTTTTTGCACTTGTGATAGTGTTGAAAAACCACTTTTCGCACTTGTGTTAGTGTTGGAAAACCACTTTTCGCACTTGTGTTAGTGTTGAAAAACCACTTTTCGCACTTGTGTTGGTGCAGGAAACCACTTTTGCACTTGTATTAGTGTGGAAAAACCACTTTTCGCACTTGTGTTAGTGTTGAAAAACCACTTTTCGCACTTGTGTTAGTGTTGAAAAACCACTTTTCGCACTTGTGTTGGTGCAGGAAACCACTTTTGCACTTGTATTAGTGTGGAAAAAACACTTTTTGCACTTGTGATAGTGTTGAAAAACCACTTTTCGCACTTGTGTTAGTGTTGAAAAACCACTTTCTGCACTTGTGTTAGTGTTGAAAAACCACTTTTCGCACTTGTGTTGGTGCAGGAAACCACTTTTGCACTTGTATTAGTGTGGAAAAAACACTTTTTGCACTTGTGATAGTGTTGAAAAACCACTTTTCGCACTTGTGTTGGTGCAGGAAACCACTTTTGCACTTGTATTAGTGTGGAAAAAACACTTTTTGCACTTGTGATAGTGTTGAAAAACCACTTTTCGCACTTGTGTTAGTGTTGAAAAACCACTTTTCGCACTTGTGTTAGTGTTGAAAAACCACTTTTCGCACTTGTGTTGGTGCAGGAAACCACTTTTGCTCTTGTATTAGTGTGGAAAAAACACTTTTTGCACTTGTGATAGTGTTGAAAAACCACTTTTCGCACTTGTGTTGGTGCAGGAAACCACTTTTGCACTTGTATTGGTGTGGAAAAAACACTTTTCACACTTTCGTTAGTGTTGAAAACCCACTTTTCGCACTTGTGTTAGTGTTGAAAAACCACTTTTCGCACTTGTGTTGGTGCAGGAAACCACTTTTACACTTGTATTAGTGTGGAAAAAACACTTTTTGCACTTGTGATAGTGTTGAAAAACCACTTTACGCACTTGTGTTCGTGTTGAAAAATCACTTTTCGCACTTGTGTTGGTGCAGGAAACCACTTTTGCACTTGTATTAGTGTGGAAAAACCACTTTTCGCACTTGTGATAGTGTTGAAAAACCACTTTTCGCACTTGTGTTAGTGTTGAAAAACCACTTTTCGCACTTGTGTTGGTGTTGAAAAACCACTTTTCGCACTTGTGTTGGTGCAGGAAACCACTTTTGCATTTGTATTAGTGTGGAAAAAACACTTTTTGCACTTGTGATAGTGTTGAAAAACCACTTTTCGCACTTGTGTTAGTGTTGAAAAACCACTTTTCGCACTTGTGTTAGTGTTGAAAAACCACTTTTCGCACTTGTGTTGGTGCAGGAAACCACTTTTGCTCTTGTATTAGTGTGGAAAAAACACTTTTTGCACTTGTGATAGTGTTGAAAAACCACTTTTCGCACTTGTGTTGGTGCAGGAAACCACTTTTGCACTTGTATTGGTGTGGAAAAAACACTTTTCACACTTGTATTAGTGTTGAAAACCCACTTTTCGCACTTGTGTTAGTGTTGAAAAACCACTTTTCGCACTTGTGTTGGTGCAGGAAACCACTTTTACACTTGTATTAGTGTGGAAAAAACACTTTTTGCACTTGTGATAGTGTTGAAAAACCACTTTACGCACTTGTGTTCATGTTGAAAAACCACTTTTCGCACTTGTGTTGGTGCAGGAAACCACTTTTGCACTTGTATTAGTGTGGAAAAAACACTTTTTGCACTTGTGATAGTGTTGAAAAACCACTTTTCGCACTTGTGTTGGTGCAGGAAACCACTTTTGCACTTGTATTAGTGTGGAAAAAACACTTTTTGCACTTGTGATAGTGTTGAAAAACCACTTTTCGCACTTGTGTTAGTGTTGAAAAACCACTTTTCGCACTTGTGTTAGTGTTGAAAAACCACTTTTCGCACTTGTGTTGGTGCAGGAAACCACTTTTGCTCTTGTATTAGTGTGGAAAAAACACTTTTTGCACTTGTGATAGTGTTGAAAAACCACTTTTCGCACTTGTGTTGGTGCAGGAAACCACTTTTGCACTTGTATTGGTGTGGAAAAAACACTTTTCACACTTGTGTTAGTGTTGAAAACCCACTTTTCGCACTTGTGTTAGTGTTGAAAAACCACTTTTCGCACTTGTGTTGGTGCAGGAAACCACTTTTACACTTGTATTAGTGTGGAAAAAACACTTTTTGCACTTGTGATAGTGTTGAAAAACGACTTTTCGCACTTGTGTTGGTGCAGGAAACCACTTTTACACTTGTATTAGTGTGGAAAAAACACTTTTTGCACTTGTGATAGTGTTGAAAAACCACTTTACGCACTTGTGTTCGTGTTGAAAAATCACTTTTCGCACTTGTGTTGGTGCAGGAAACCACTTTTGCACTTGTATTAGTGTGGAAAAACCACTTTTCGCACTTGTGATAGTGTTGAAAAACCACTTTTCGCACTTGTGTTAGTGTTGAAAAACCACTTTTCGCACTTGTGTTAGTGTTGAAAAACCACTTTTCGCAATTGTGTTGGTGCAGGAAACCACTTTTGCACTTGTATTAGTGTGGAAAAAACACTTTTTGCACTTGTGATAGTGTTGAAAAACCACTTTTCGCACTTGTGTTAGTGTTGAAAAACCACTTTTCGCACTTGTGTTAGTGTTGAAAAACCACTTTTCGCACTTGTGTTGGTGCAGGAAACCACTTTTGCTCTTGTATTAGTGTGGAAAAAACACTTTTTGCACTTGTGATAGTGTTGAAAAACCACTTTTCGCACTTGTGTTGGTGCAGGAAACCACTTTTGCACTTGTATTGGTGTGGAAAAAACACTTTTCACACTTGTGTTAGTGTTGAAAACCCACTTTTCGCACTTGTGTTAGTGTTGAAAAACCACTTTTCGCACTTGTGTTGGTGCAGGAAACCACTTTTACACTTGTATTAGTGTGGAAAAAACACTTTTTGCACTTGTGATAGTGTTGAAAAACCACTTTACGCACTTGTGTTCGTGTTGAAAAACCACTTTTCGCACTTGTGTTGGTGCAGGAAACCACTTTTGCACTTGTATTAGTGTGGAAAAAACACTTTTTGCACTTGTGATAGTGTTGAAAAACCACTTTTCGCACTTGTGTTAGTGTTGAAAAACCACTTTTCGCACTTGTGTTAGTGTTGAAAAACCACTTTTCGCACTTGTGTTGGTGCAGGAAACCACTTTTGCTCTTGTATTAGTGTGGAAAAAACACTTTTTGCACTTGTGATAGTGTTGAAAAACCACTTTTCGCACTTGTGTTGGTGCAGGAAACCACTTTTGCACTTGTATTGGTGTGGAAAAAACACTTTTCACACTTGTGTTAGTGTTGAAAACCCACTTTTCGCACTTGTGTTAGTGTTGAAAAACCACTTTTCGCACTTGTGTTGGTGCAGGAAACCACTTTTACACTTGTATTAGTGTGGAAAAAACACTTTTTGCACTTGTGATAGTGTTGAAAAACCACTTTACGCACTTGTGTTCGTGTTGAAAAATCACTTTTCGCACTTGTGTTGGTGCAGGAAACCACTTTTGCACTTGTATTAGTGTGGAAAAACCACTTTTCGCACTTGTGATAGTGTTGAAAAAACACTTTTCGCACTTGTGTTAGTGTTGAAAAACCACTTTTCGCACTTGTGTTAGTGTTGAAAAACCACTTTTCGCACTTGTGTTGGTGCAGGAAACCACTTTTGCACTTGTATTAGTGTGGAAAAAACACTTTTTGCACTTGTGATAGTGTTGAAAAACCACTTTTCGCACTTGTGTTAGTGTTGAAAAACCACTTTTCGCACTTGTGTTCGTGTTGAAAAACCACTTTTCGCACTTGTGTTGGTGCAGGAAACCACTTTTGCACTTGTATTAGTGTGGAAAAAACACTTTTTGCACTTGTGATAGTGTTGAAAAACCACTTTTCGCACTTGTGTTAGTGTTGGAAAACCACTTTTTGCACTTGTGATAGTGTTGAAAAACCACTTTTCGCACTTGTGTTGGTGCAGGAAACCACTTTTGCACTTGTATTAGTGTGGAAAAAACACTTTTCGCACTTGTGATAGTGTTGAAAAACCACTTTTCGCACTTGTGTTAGTGTTGAAAAACCACTTTTCGCACTTGTGTTAGTGTTGAAAAACCACTTTTCGCACTTGTGTTGGTGCAGGAAACCACTTTTGCTCTTGTATTAGTGTGGAAAAAACACTTTTTGCACTTGTGATAGTGTTGAAAAACCACTTTTCGCACTTGTGTTGGTGCAGGAAACCACTTTTGCACTTGTATTGGTGTGGAAAAAACACTTTTCACACTTGTGTTAGTGTTGAAAACCCACTTTTCGCACTTGTGTTAGTGTTGAAAAACCACTTTTCGCACTTGTGTTGGTGCAGGAAACCACTTTTACACTTGTATTAGTGTGGAAAAAACACTTTTTGCACTTGTGATAGTGTTGAAAAACCACTTTACGCACTTGTGTTCGTGTTGAAAAATCACTTTTCGCACTTGTGTTGGTGCAGGAAACCACTTTTGCACTTGTATTAGTGTGGAAAAACCACTTTTCGCACTTGTGATAGTGTTGAAAAACCACTTTTCGCACTTGTGTTAGTGTTGAAAAACCACTTTTCGCACTTGTGTTAGTGTTGAAAAACCACTTTTCGCACTTGTGTTGGTGCAGGAAACCACTTTTGCACTTGTATTAGTGTGGAAAAACCACTTTTTGCACTTGTGATAGTGTTGAAAAACCACTTTTCGCACTTGTGTTAGTGTTGAAAAACCACTTTTCGCACTTGTGTTAGTGTTGAAAAACCACTTTTCGCACTTGTGTTGGTGCAGCAAACCACTTTTGCTCTTGTATTAGTGTGGAAAAAACACTTTTTGCACTTGTGATAGTGTTGAAAAACCACTTTTCGCACTTGTGTTGGTGCAGGAAACCACTTTTGCACTTGTATTGGTGTGGAAAAAACACTTTTCACACTTGTGTTAGTGTTGAAAACCCACTTTTCGCACTTGTGTTAGTGTTGAAAAACCACTTTTCGCACTTGTGTTGGTGCAGGAAACCACTTTTACACTTGTATTAGTGTGGAAAAAACACTTTTTGCACTTGTGATAGTGTTGAAAAACCACTTTACGCACTTGTGTTCGTGTTGAAAAACCACTTTTCGCACTTGTGTTGGTGCAGGAAACCACTTTTGCACTTGTATTAGTGTGGAAAAAACACTTTTTGCACTTGTGATAGTGTTGAAAAACCACTTTTCGCACTTGTGTTGGTGCAGGAAACCACTTTTGCACTTGTATTAGTGTGGAAAAAACACTTTTTGCACTTGTGATAGTGTTGAAAAACCACTTTTCGCACTTGTGTTAGTGTTGAAAAACCACTTTTCGCACTTGTGTTAGTGTTGAAAAACCACTTTTCGCACTTGTGTTGGTGCAGGAAACCACTTTTGCTCTTGTATTAGTGTGGAAAAAACATTTTTTGCACTTGTGATAGTGTTGAAAAACCACTTTTCGCACTTGTGTTGGTGCAGGAAACCACTTTTGCACTTGTATTGGTGTGGAAAAAACACTTTTCACACTTGTGTTAGTGTTGAAAATCCACTTTTCGCACTTGTGTTAGTGTTGAAAAACCACTTTTCGCACTTGTGTTGGTGCAGGAAACCACTTTTACACTTGTATTAGTGTGGAAAAAACACTTTTTGCACTTGTGATAGTGTTGAAAAACCACTTTTCGCACTTGTGTTGGTGCAGGAAACCACTTTTACACTTGTATTAGTGTGGAAAAAACACTTTTTGCACTTGTGATAGTGTTGAAAAACCACTTTACGCACTTGTGTTCGTGTTGAAAAATCACTTTTCGCACTTGTGTTGGTGCAGGAAACCACTTTTGCACTTGTATTAGTGTGGAAAACCACTTTTCGCACTTGTGATAGTGTTGAAAAACCACTTTTCGCACTTGTGTTAGTGTTGAAAAACCACTTTTCGCACTTGTGTTAGTGTTGAAAAACCACTTTTCGCACTTGTGTTGGTGCAGGAAACCACTTTTGCACTTGTATTAGTGTGGAAAAAACACTTTTTGCACTTGTGATAGTGTTGAAAAACCACTTTTCGCACTTGTGTTAGTGTTGAAAAACCACTTTTCGCACTTGTGTTAGTGTTGAAAAACCACTTTTCGCACTTGTGTTGGTGCAGGAAACCACTTTTGCTCTTGTATTAGTGTGGAAAAAACACTTTTTGCACTTGTGATAGTGTTGAAAAACCACTTTTCGCACTTGTGTTGGTGCAGGAAACCACTTTTGCACTTGTATTGGTGTGGAAAAAACACTTTTCACACTTGTGTTAGTGTTGAAAACCCACTTTTCGCACTTGTGTTAGTGTTGAAAAACCACTTTTCGCACTTGTGTTGGTGCAGGAAACCACTTTTACACTTGTATTAGTGTGGAAAAAACACTTTTTGCACTTGTGATAGTGTTGAAAAACCACTTTACGCACTTGTGTTCGTGTTGAAAAACCACTTTTCGCACTTGTGTTGGTGCAGGAAACCACTTTTGCACTTGTATTAGTGTGGAAAAAACACTTTTTGCACTTGTGATAGTGTTGAAAAACCACTTTTCGCACTTGTGTTGGTGCAGGAAACCACTTTTGCACTTGTATTAGTGTGGAAAAAACACTTTTTGCACTTGTGATAGTGTTGAAAAACCACTTTTCGCACTTGTGTTAGTGTTGAAAAACCACTTTTCGCACTTGTGTTAGTGTTGAAAAACCACTTTTCGCACTTGTGTTGGTGCAGGAAACCACTTTTGCTCTTGTATTAGTGTGGAAAAAACACTTTTTGCACTTGTGATAGTGTTGAAAAACCACTTTTCGCACTTGTGTTGGTGCAGGAAACCACTTTTGCACTTGTATTGGTGTGGAAAAAACACTTTTCACACTTGTGTTAGTGTTGAAAACCCACTTTTCGCACTTGTGTTAGTGTTGAAAAACCACTTTTCGCACTTGTGTTGGTGCAGGAAACCACTTTTACACTTGTATTAGTGTGGAAAAAACACTTTTTGCACTTGTGATAGTGTTGAAAAACCACTTTATGCACTTGTGTTCGTGTTGAAAAATCACTTTTCGCACTTGTGTTGGTGCAGGAAACCACTTTTGCACTTGTATTAGTGTGGAAAAACCACTTTTCGCACTTGTGATAGTGTTGAAAAACCACTTTTCGCACTTGTGTTAGTGTTGAAAAACCACTTTTCGCACTTGTGTTAGTGTTGAAAAATCACTTTTCGCACTTGTGTTGGTGCAGGAAACCACTTTTGCACTTGTATTAGTGTGGAAAAAACACTTTTTGCACTTGTGATAGTGTTGAAAAACCACTTTTCGCACTTGTGTTAGTGTTGAAAAACCACTTTTCGCACTTGTGTTCGTGTTGAAAAACCACTTTTCGCACTTGTGTTGGTGCAGGAAACCACTTTTGCACTTGTATTAGTGTGGAAAAAACACTTTTTGCACTTGTGATAGTGTTGAAAAACACTTTTCGCACTTGTGTTAGTGTTGGAAAACCACTTTTCGCACTTGTGTTAGTGTTGAAAAACCACTTTTCGCACTTGTGTTGGTGCAGGAAACCACTTTTGCACTTGTATTAGTGTGGAAAAACCACTTTTCGCACTTGTGTTAGTGTTGAAAAACCACTTTTCGCACTTGTGTTAGTGTTGAAAAACCACTTTTCGCACTTGTGTTGGTGCAGGAAACCACTTTTGCACTTGTATTAGTGTGGGAAAAACACTTTTTGCACTTGTGATAGTGTTGAAAAACCACTTTTCGCACTTGTGTTAGTGTTGAAAAACCACTTTCCGCACTTGTGTTAGTGTTGAAAAACCACTTTTCGCACTTGTGTTGGTGCAGGAAACCACTTTTACACTTGTATTAGTGTGGAAAAAACACTTTTTGCACTTGTGATAGTGTTGAAAAACCACTTTACGCACTTGTGTTCGTGTTGAAAAATCACTTTTCGCACTTGTGTTGGTGCAGGAAACCACTTTTGCACTTGTATTAGTGTGGAAAAACCACTTTTCGCACTTGTGATAGTGTTGAAAAACCACTTTTCGCACTTGTGTTAGTGTTGAAAAACCACTTTTCGCACTTGTGTTAGTGTTGAAAAACCACTTTTCGCACTTGTGTTGGTGCAGGAAACCACTTTTGCACTTGTATTAGTGTGGAAAAACCACTTTTTGCACTTGTGATAGTGTTGAAAAACCACTTTTCGCACTTGTGTTAGTGTTGAAAAACCACTTTTCGCACTTGTGTTAGTGTTGAAAAACCACTTTTCGCACTTGTGTTGGTGCAGCAAACCACTTTTGCTCTTGTATTAGTGTGGAAAAAACACTTTTTGCACTTGTGATAGTGTTGAAAAACCACTTTTCGCACTTGTGTTGGTGCAGGAAACCACTTTTGCACTTGTATTGGTGTGGAAAAAACACTTTTCACACTTGTGTTAGTGTTGAAAACCCACTTTTCGCACTTGTGTTAGTGTTGAAAAACCACTTTTCGCACTTGTGTTGGTGCAGGAAACCACTTTTACACTTGTATTAGTGTGGAAAAAACACTTTTTGCACTTGTGATAGTGTTGAAAAACCACTTTACGCACTTGTGTTCGTGTTGAAAAACCACTTTTCGCACTTGTGTTGGTGCAGGAAACCACTTTTGCACTTGTATTAGTGTGGAAAAAACACTTTTTGCACTTGTGATAGTGTTGAAAAACCACTTTTCGCACTTGTGTTGGTGCAGGAAACCACTTTTGCACTTGTATTAGTGTGGAAAAAACACTTTTTGCACTTGTGATAGTGTTGAAAAACCACTTTTCGCACTTGTGTTAGTGTTGAAAAACCACTTTTCGCACTTGTGTTAGTGTTGAAAAACCACTTTTCGCACTTGTGTTGGTGCAGGAAACCACTTTTGCTCTTGTATTAGTGTGGAAAAAACATTTTTTGCACTTGTGATAGTGTTGAAAAACCACTTTTCGCACTTGTGTTGGTGCAGGAAACCACTTTTGCACTTGTATTGGTGTGGAAAAAACACTTTTCACACTTGTGTTAGTGTTGAAAATCCACTTTTCGCACTTGTGTTAGTGTTGAAAAACCACTTTTCGCACTTGTGTTGGTGCAGGAAACCACTTTTACACTTGTATTAGTGTGGAAAAAACACTTTTTGCACTTGTGATAGTGTTGAAAAACCACTTTTCGCACTTGTGTTGGTGCAGGAAACCACTTTTACACTTGTATTAGTGTGGAAAAAACACTTTTTGCACTTGTGATAGTGTTGAAAAACCACTTTACGCACTTGTGTTCGTGTTGAAAAATCACTTTTCGCACTTGTGTTGGTGCAGGAAACCACTTTTGCACTTGTATTAGTGTGGAAAACCACTTTTCGCACTTGTGATAGTGTTGAAAAACCACTTTTCGCACTTGTGTTAGTGTTGAAAAACCACTTTTCGCACTTGTGTTAGTGTTGAAAAACCACTTTTCGCACTTGTGTTGGTGCAGGAAACCACTTTTGCACTTGTATTAGTGTGGAAAAAACACTTTTTGCACTTGTGATAGTGTTGAAAAACCACTTTTCGCACTTGTGTTAGTGTTGAAAAACCACTTTTCGCACTTGTGTTAGTGTTGAAAAACCACTTTTCGCACTTGTGTTGGTGCAGGAAACCACTTTTGCTCTTGTATTAGTGTGGAAAAAACACTTTTTGCACTTGTGATAGTGTTGAAAAACCACTTTTCGCACTTGTGTTGGTGCAGGAAACCACTTTTGCACTTGTATTGGTGTGGAAAAAACACTTTTCACACTTGTGTTAGTGTTGAAAACCCACTTTTCGCACTTGTGTTAGTGTTGAAAAACCACTTTTCGCACTTGTGTTGGTGCAGGAAACCACTTTTACACTTGTATTAGTGTGGAAAAAACACTTTTTGCACTTGTGATAGTGTTGAAAAACCACTTTACGCACTTGTGTTCGTGTTGAAAAACCACTTTTCGCACTTGTGTTGGTGCAGGAAACCACTTTTGCACTTGTATTAGTGTGGAAAAAACACTTTTTGCACTTGTGATAGTGTTGAAAAACCACTTTTCGCACTTGTGTTGGTGCAGGAAACCACTTTTGCACTTGTATTAGTGTGGAAAAAACACTTTTTGCACTTGTGATAGTGTTGAAAAACCACTTTTCGCACTTGTGTTAGTGTTGAAAAACCACTTTTCGCACTTGTGTTAGTGTTGAAAAACCACTTTTCGCACTTGTGTTGGTGCAGGAAACCACTTTTGCTCTTGTATTAGTGTGGAAAAAACACTTTTTGCACTTGTGATAGTGTTGAAAAACCACTTTTCGCACTTGTGTTGGTGCAGGAAACCACTTTTGCACTTGTATTGGTGTGGAAAAAACACTTTTCACACTTGTGTTAGTGTTGAAAACCCACTTTTCGCACTTGTGTTAGTGTTGAAAAACCACTTTTCGCACTTGTGTTGGTGCAGGAAACCACTTTTACACTTGTATTAGTGTGGAAAAAACACTTTTTGCACTTGTGATAGTGTTGAAAAACCACTTTATGCACTTGTGTTCGTGTTGAAAAATCACTTTTCGCACTTGTGTTGGTGCAGGAAACCACTTTTGCACTTGTATTAGTGTGGAAAAACCACTTTTCGCACTTGTGATAGTGTTGAAAAACCACTTTTCGCACTTGTGTTAGTGTTGAAAAACCACTTTTCGCACTTGTGTTAGTGTTGAAAAATCACTTTTCGCACTTGTGTTGGTGCAGGAAACCACTTTTGCACTTGTATTAGTGTGGAAAAAACACTTTTTGCACTTGTGATAGTGTTGAAAAACCACTTTTCGCACTTGTGTTAGTGTTGAAAAACCACTTTTCGCACTTGTGTTCGTGTTGAAAAACCACTTTTCGCACTTGTGTTGGTGCAGGAAACCACTTTTGCACTTGTATTAGTGTGGAAAAAACACTTTTTGCACTTGTGATAGTGTTGAAAAACACTTTTCGCACTTGTGTTAGTGTTGGAAAACCACTTTTCGCACTTGTGTTAGTGTTGAAAAACCACTTTTCGCACTTGTGTTGGTGCAGGAAACCACTTTTGCACTTGTATTAGTGTGGAAAAACCACTTTTCGCACTTGTGTTAGTGTTGAAAAACCACTTTTCGCACTTGTGTTAGTGTTGAAAAACCACTTTTCGCACTTGTGTTGGTGCAGGAAACCACTTTTGCACTTGTATTAGTGTGGGAAAAACACTTTTTGCACTTGTGATAGTGTTGAAAAACCACTTTTCGCACTTGTGTTAGTGTTGAAAAACCACTTTCCGCACTTGTGTTAGTGTTGAAAAACCACTTTTCGCACTTGTGTTGGTGCAGGAAACCACTTTTGCACTTGTATTAGTGTGGAAAAAAAACTTTTTGCACTTGTGATAGTGTTGAAAAACCACTTTTCGCACTTGTGTTGGTGCAGGAAACCACTTTTGCACTTGTATTAGTGTGGAAAAAACACTTTTTGCACTTGTGATAGTGTTGAAAAACCACTTTTCGCACTTGTGTTAGTGTTGAAAAACCACTTTTTGCACTTGTGTTAGTGTTGAAAAACCACTTTTCGCACTTGTGTTGGTGCAGGAAACCACTTTTGCTCTTGTATTAGTGTGGAAAAAACACTTTTTGCACTTGTGATAGTGTTGAAAAACCACTTTTCGCACTTGTGTTGGTGCAGGAAACCACTTTTGCACTTGTATTGGTGTGGAAAAAACACTTTTCACACTTGTGTTAGTGTTGAAAACCCACTTTTCGCACTTGTGTTAGTGTTGAAAAACCACTTTTCGCACTTGTGTTGGTGCAGGAAACCACTTTTACACTTGTATTAGTGTGGAAAAAACACTTTTTGCACTTGTGATAGTGTTGAAAAACCACTTTACGCACTTGTGTTCGTGTTGAAAAATCACTTTTCGCACTTGTGTTGGTGCAGGAAACCACTTTTGCACTTGTATTAGTGTGGAAAAACCACTTTTCGCACTTGTGATAGTGTTGAAAAACCACTTTTCGCACTTGTGTTAGTGTTGAAAAACCACTTTTCGCACTTGTGTTAGTGTTGAAAAACCACTTTTCGCACTTGTGTTGGTGCAGGAAACCACTTTTGCACTTGTATTAGTGTGGAAAAAACACTTTTTGCACTTGTGATAGTGTTGAAAAACCACTTTTCGCACTTGTGTTAGTGTTGAAAAACCACTTTTCGCACTTGTGTTAGTGTTGAAAAACCACTTTTCGCACTTGTGTTGGTGCAGGAAACCACTTTTGCTCTTGTATTAGTGTGGAAAAAAACACTTTTTGCACTTGTGATAGTGTTGAAAAACCACTTTTCGCACTTGTGTTGGTGCAGGAAACCACTTTTGCACTTGTATTGGTGTGGAAAAAACACTTTTCACACTTGTGTTAGTGTTGAAAACCCACTTTTCGCACTTGTGTTAGTGTTGAAAAACCACTTTTCGCACTTGTGTTGGTGCAGGAAACCACTTTTACACTTGTATTAGTGTGGAAAAAACACTTTTTGCACTTGTGATAGTGTTGAAAAACCACTTTACGCACTTGTGTTCGTGTTGAAAAACCACTTTTCGCACTTGTGTTGGTGCAGGAAACCACTTTTGCACTTGTATTAGTGTGGAAAAAACACTTTTTGCACTTGTGATAGTGTTGAAAAACCACTTTTCGCACTTGTGTTAGTGTTGGAAAACCACTTTTCGCACTTGTGTTAGTGTTGAAAAACCACTTTTCGCACTTGTGTTGGTGCAGGAAACCACTTTTGCACTTGTATTAGTGTGGAAAAACCACTTTTCGCACTTGTGTTAGTGTTGAAAAACCACTTTTCGCACTTGTGTTAGTGTTGAAAAACCACTTTTCACACTTGTGTTGGTGCAGGAAACCACTTTTGCACTTGTATTAGTGTGGAAAAAACACTTTTTGCACTTGTGATAGTGTTGAAAAACCACTTTTCGCACTTGTGTTAGTGTTGAAAAACCACTTTCCGCACTTGTGTTAGTGTTGAAAAACCACTTTTCGCACTTGTGTTGGTGCAGGAAACCACTTTTGCACTTGTATTAGTGTGGAAAAAACACTTTTTGCACTTGTGATAGTGTTGAAAAACAACTTTTCGCACTTGTGTTGGTGCAGGGAACCACTTTGCACTTGTATTAGTGTGGAAAAAACACTTTTTGCACTTGTGATAGTGTTGAAAAACCACTTTTCGCACTTGTGTTAGTGTTGAAAAACCACTTTTCGCACTTGTGTTGGTGTTGAAAAACCACTTTTCGCACTTGTGTTGGTGCAGGAAACCACTTTTGCACTTGTATTAGTGTGGAATAAACACTTTTTGCACTTGTGATAGTGTTGAAAAACTACTTTTCGCACTTGTGTTAGTGTTGAAAAACCACTTTTCGCACTTGTGTTAGTGTTGAAAAACCACTTTTCGCACTTGTGTTTGTGCAGGAAACCACTATTGCACTTGTATTAGTGTGGAAAAACCACTTTTCGCACTTGTGTTAGTGTTGAAAAACCACTTTTCGCACTTGTGTTAGTGTTGAAAAACCACTTTTCGCACTTGTGTTAGTGTTGAAAAACCACTTTTCGCACTTGTGTTCGTGTTGAAAAACCACTTTTCGCACTTGTGTTGGTGAAGGAAACCACTTTTGCACTTGTATTAGTGTGGAAAAACCACTTTTTGCAATTGTGATAGTGTTGAAAAACCACTTTTCACACTTGTGTTATTGTTGAAAAACCACTTTTTGCACTTGTGTTAGTGTTGAAAAACCACTTTTCGCACTTGTGTTGGTGCAGGAAACCACTTTTGCACTTGTATTAGTGTGGAAAAAACACTTTTTGCACTTGTGATAGTGTTGAAAAACCACTTTTCGCACTTGTGTTAGTGTTGAAAAACCACTTTTCGCACTTGTGTTCGTGTTGAAAAACCATTTTTCGCACTTGTGTTGGTGCAGGAAACCACTTTTGCACTTGTATTAGTGTGGAAAAAACACTTTTTGCACTTGTGATAGTGTTGAAAAACCACTTTTCGCACTTGTGTTAGTGTTGGAAAACCACTTTTCGCACTTGTGTTAGTGTTGAAAAACCACTTTTCGCACTTGTGTTGGTGCAGGAAACCACTTTTGCACTTGTATTAGTGTGGAAAAACCACTTTTCGCACTTGTGTTAGTGTTGAAAAACCACTTTTCGCACTTGTGTTAGTGTTGAAAAACCACTTTTCGCACTTGTGTTGGTGCAGGAAACCACTTTTGCACTTGTATTAGTGTGGAAAAAACACTTTTTGCACTTGTGATAGTGTTGAAAAACCACTTTTCGCACTTGTGTTAGTGTTGAAAAACCACTTTCCGCACTTGTGTTAGTGTTGAAAAACCACTTTTCGCACTTGTGTTGGTGCAGGAAACCACTTTTGCACTTGTATTAGTGTGGAAAAAAAACTTTTTGCACTTGTGATAGTGTTGAAAAACCACTTTTCGCACTTGTGTTGGTGCAGGAAACCACTTTTGCACTTGTATTAGTGTGGAAAAAACACTTTTTGCACTTGTGATAGTGTTGAAAAACCACTTTTCGCACTTGTGTTAGTGTTGAAAAACCACTTTTTGCACTTGTGTTAGTGTTGAAAAACCACTTTTCGCACTTGTGTTGGTGCAGGAAACCACTTTTGCTCTTGTATTAGTGTGGAAAAAACACTTTTTGCACTTGTGATAGTGTTGAAAAACCACTTTTCGCACTTGTGTTGGTGCAGGAAACCACGTTTGCACTTGTATTGGTGTGGAAAAAACACTTTTCACACTTGTGTTAGTGTTGAAAACCCACTTTTCGCACTTGTGTTAGTGTTGAAAAACCACTTTTCGCACTTGTGTTGGTGCAGGAAACCACTTTTACACTTGTATTAGTGTGGAAAAAACACTTTTTGCACTTGTGATAGTGTTGAAAAACCACTTTACGCACTTGTGTTCGTGTTGAAAAATCACTTTTCGCACTTGTGTTGGTGCAGGAAACCACTTTTGCACTTGTATTAGTGTGGAAAAACCACTTTTCGCACTTGTGATAGTGTTGAAAAACCACTTTTCGCACTTGTGTTAGTGTTGAAAAACCACTTTTCGCACTTGTGTTAGTGTTGAAAAACCACTTTTCGCACTTGTGTTGGTGCAGGAAACCACTTTTGCACTTGTATTAGTGTGGAAAAAACACTTTTTGCACTTGTGATAGTGTTGAAAAACCACTTTTCGCACTTGTGTTAGTGTTGAAAAACCACTTTTCGCACTTGTGTTAGTGTTGAAAAACCACTTTTCGCACTTGTGTTGGTGCAGGAAA